>NC_133452.1:108354778-108657808 GCF_048565385.1 Saimiri boliviensis
GAAAATGGGAAGCTAAGCTTTAGAAAAGCTAACAAGAAGAAACAGAACAGAATGAGAAGAAGGTCAGGAGTGAGACAAGGAAGCTGGGCATTATATGTTGGAGTCTGGTGAGCAGAGGCCAGGTCTGGAGTTGATGGAGTAAATGACTGAGGGGTTCATTCCTGAGTCTATGTAGACCTGAGTGCTTAATGAATATTGGAAGATAATGCTTGATAGCATCATTAGGGGGTGGAAGGAACAGTGTCAATACTGGCGACCAGCTGTGACTAACCAGTATATATATGCCTGGGTTTTCTGGATTTATATGATCGCATGGAGAGAGGGAGGGATCCCTAACGATTAGGGAAATTAAATGTCCCATTATTGTTGAGAGTGGGATCTCCGTGTGGACTAAATTTAATGCAGATGAATACTGCAAGAAAATTGGCTGAAGTGGGCATGATGATTATCTCATTGATATTCATTCTCTTTCTTCCCCTTTGTGTAGTGATCATGAAGTTTGGGGAGATTATCTTCAAGGACATGCCCTGAATAGGATCAGTTACTCAAAGTAAACCCATCTCCTTTGCCACAGTACAGACCTACCTCCTATAAAATGTTCTGTTTTTTGCTATAGTGGTTCTTGAAAAGTCATGTCATTTTCAGACAATTCATTTTTTTCATGTGAGGCTTTTCATGTTTACTCCAAAACACATTAAATAAAAAAATAGAAGTAATCGAAATAATAAATGTTAAAAATAATAAATATTATTTTTTACATTGACACATTCAGTTTACTCAAAGACATGTTCAATTTACTCAACACAACATTTTCTAGTCAGACAATTTCATATGAATCTAATTTGAATTTTGAGCAATGTCTAGCAAAAACAAAACAATTGACTTTGCTTATGTATGCCAAATAAGAGGGGCAGAGGTTTGCAGCTTTAACAACGGTTAGTCTGTTGTGAACCCACACTATTTCCACGTCTTTTAAAGTTTTCATTTTCTTAGCTTTTATTTTATCCTAAAAGCATTTTTGTGTGCTATAAATTTCAGTGTAGTTTAAGTGCAAGATCACCAGAGTCCCGAGAGGTTTAACAAGTGATGAAGAAAATGGCACAAAAATAAGACTAGGAATAAATTGGTAAACCCTTAGTATATTCTATTTTGTGCCTAAATTTGTATTTTTGCTTTCAAATTATTGGACTTCTAAAAATTATGTAAACTTATTTGCATCTTTTAATTGTTATATAAAATCATCAGGTACCTTGAGTTGGGACTAAATGAATCACAATTTTTCTTTCAAAATGAAAAAATATTTTTTACACTTAGCAACAGAGGTTCCAGGAAGGAATTGGACATTAAACAAAGAATAAGTGTTTTAAGTTACTCAGGACTAAGTTAATCAAAGCATGACATTTCTCTTACAGGATTTGGTTCAGTGGTTGTCCACTGGGAACCATAAGAGTCAGAAAACTCATATGACAGTTAGGGAAGGGACTGGCTCCTTCTCTTCTTGATTGTGGTCATAAAGTATGCAGCTCTATGGGTACTGGTACCATTTTGTGACCATGTCAGGGAGATAGATAGCTTTGGGTTGAAGCCAATATGACAGGCAGAATGAAAAGGCAGAAATAATCTACGGCTTTGAGAATGTGATTTACCTACCAAATTAAACTAAACAGAAAAAGCATCATATTATTCAAGTTTCTAGTTATGTCTCTGCTGTTTACAGCAAACTGATCTGAGTTTTTTAATACATTTCAATAAAAAGTGTCATAAATTGGGTTTTTAGTTTCCAGAAGTATGATGGAATACATGTGCAGAGAAATCCTTCCAGGAATAAGAAAAATAATGTGAAGTAAATATTTAATTTTTTTTTTTTGGAACATTGCTGAACTGGAAGTAAAGAACTGGAACTAGAGGAAACAATAAGAAAGTATAATTCCATGAGGATTAGCTGAGTCCTAGAGCTTGACTGATCCTTGAGAATATCTACCAATTGTTATAACCTGAAGTCTGGATGCTAATTGGCATATGTTTGAAGAACAGAAGCAAAAACCAGATGCCAGAGTAGAGTAGAGAAGGTAGGATCAGAGATACCTGCATGAAACCAGGACCCTTCAAAGCGTGACACTCACAGTGGGTAAACGAAGGAAATGTGACCCACAGCAGGAAAGATGTTCCTTCTCTTTGCATGGAGCAAAAATAAAGGAAAAAAGTTCCCCCTGAGATGTCTTAACCACCAGCCATATTCCCATCATTTTACCACTGAAATTAATAATGCCTAAAAAAATTTAACTAGAAGTTTAATTTGAAAGTTGGTAATACCCCAGGTAATATTGTTATGAAGAAATGTATTTTATTTGCAGGCCTCAAATAAAATATTATGAAGTTACAATAAAAATGATTAACACACATGTAAAGAAGCAACCATGAATCAAAAATTTAGCATAAATAATAATTATAGAAGCATCTGTACATTAAGAAAAATACAACATTTCAAAACTTTTGGAACAGAGCCAGTAGTCTTTATAGGGAAATTTAAAGCCTAAAATGTTTGTATTAGAAAAACCTTGATCACCTAAGCATTTATCTTAAGGCATTACAAAAAGAATAGCAAAAGTCAGTCACTCTTCCCTTCATTCAATGGTGATACATGCTGAGAAATGCATTGCTAGGCAATTTTGTCATTTTGTGACCATCATAAAGTGTACTTACATAAGCCTGGATAGTATAGCACATTATACACGTAGGCTATATAGGATAGCCTAGTGCTCGGAGGCTACAAACCTGTACAGCATGTTGCTGTACTCAGTTTTGTAGGCAATCATAACACAACAGCATTTGTATATCTATACATATCTAAATATAGAATAGGTAAAGTAAAATGCTTTATAAAAGATTTTATACTTTATAAAAGTAGAAAAGCTTTTAAAATGCTATACCTGTTTAGGGCATTTACCACAAATAGAGATTGCAGGACTGGAAGTTTCTCTGGGGGAGGCAGTAAATGAGTGTTAAGTGAATGTGAAGGCCTAGGACGTTACTGTATGCTGCTTTATAAACACTGTATACTTAAGCTACACCAAATTTCTTTTAAAATATTTTTCTTTCTTCAATAATAAATGAATCTTAGCTTATTGTGACTTTTTTACTTTACACATTTTTAAATTTTTTTTTAAATTTTTTACTCTTTTGTAATAACGCTTAGCTTAAAACACAAATACATTGCACAGTTGCACAAACTTTTTTTCACAGTTTTATTCTACAAGCTTTTTTCTATTCAAACTTTTTTTGGTTTACTTTTGTAACTTTTTTGTTAAAACCTAAGACACAAGCGTATTAGTCTAGGCCTATACAGGGTCAGAATGATCAATATCACTGTCTTCCATCTCCACATCTTGTCCCATTGGAAGGTCTTCAGAACAATAACATACATAGAACTGTCATCTCCTGTAGTAACAATGCCTTCTGGAACACCTTCTGAAGGAACTACCAGAGGCTGATTTACAATTAACTTTTTTTTTCATAAGTAGAAGGAATATGTTCTAAAATAGTATTTAAAAGTACAGTATAGTAAATATATAAACCAGTACCATAGTCCTTTATCATCAAGTATCGTGTACTATACATAATTGGATGTGCTATACTTGTACGTGACTGGCAGCAAAGTGGTTTGTTTACACCAGTATCACCGCAAACGAATGTGTTAGTAATGTGTTATGTTACAATGCTAAGAAGTCACTGTGTGATTGTTCAGCTCTATTACATTATGAAGGGCATCATATATGCACTCTGTTGTTGACTAAAATGTCATTATGTAGTGCACAACTGTAAACCCAGAAACTGTAGCAGTAAGAAGAAATAAAATAATAAAGACAAGAACAGAAAAACTTAAAATAAAAAACTTCATTCTTTTGTATCAACAAAACCAAAAATGGTTCTTTGAAAAACTAATGATATTGAGAAATCAGGCAAGATGGATTAAGGAAACAAAAGAGACAGCACAAAAGATTAGGAATGAATAAGAAGGTATAACTAAAGAGGCTACAGAGATCAAAATGACAAAAAAAATAAGTAAGTTTAACGTTAACACATTTGAAAAATTAAGTGAAATGAACAAAATACTTATAAAAGTTACCCAAACTGACTTAAAATTGGTCAAGAAATAAAATTTTTGTAATACGTAATGCTCCCTTGAAGAAAACAGCAGATCCACACAGTTTTACAGGAGAGTTCAAAGAAACATTCAAAGAAAGTTAACTCCAAACCTGAAATTCCAGTTAACAGAATAAAAGAGAAGGTTTTCCAATTCAGTTTATATATTTAATTTCTTTTGTTATCAAAAGTAAAGAGAGTAAAAGAAAGAGGAAAAACAGGCCAATCCTAATAATGCAAGGACAAAAAATTCTAAAAAAGGAAAAGTATAAATTGAACTCAGCAATGTATGAAAAGATGATATATAATTACCAAGTTTGATATACTCTAGAAATGCAATTTTAGCATAATAAACATTAAATTTAACATTATAAAATCTATTAAGTAATGTATCACATTAATATATTTAAAAAGAAAATATTATTTTAATAGGTATAGAATATACAGTTGATAACAATTAATAATCATTTTTGATACAAAATCCCAGTGGACAAGTCGTAAAAAGGAATTTCTTTAACCTGAAACAGTTATGTATGGAAATTTTATAGCAAACATTGTAATCAATGGTGAATCATTATAATCATTCACTATACAACTATTGCTATTCAACATTGGATTAAATATCATAGCCAGTGCAATAAGAAAAAAAAAGAAAAAGAAATGCTGTAAGGATTGGAAAGTAAATTATTATTAATCAGAGATAACATGGTTTTCCACAAAATAGGAAACCTGAAGGAATTCTGCCCAAATTGTTACTATTAATCATTTGGGGGAATAATACAATAAATTTATTAAGGTTCTGTCAAAGTTACAAGATTAATAACTAAAAGTCAGTGGCATTTTTATGTACCAGCAACAAACAGCTAGAAAAGAAAAATTTTAAAGCATAATATTTACAATAGTGAAAAAAAAAAAGTGCCCAACCAGATTCTAACAGAAAGTATGTAAAGACATGTTTTGTTTGTTTGGCTGGTTTTTGATTGGGTCATCTTGAGTGTGTTCCTTAAGACAAATTAAACAGAAATCGAGGCTGTCATTTTAGTGGGGTTTCTAAAGGGAGCAGAGATAAAATGGATATTTTAAAAACAGACTTGCATCCAAACCTTTTTTTTAGTCCCACCTGTATCCTACTTCTAGAATAATTGGGGTCAAGAACCCTGAAGCTTTGCAGATTCTGCAATGGCAATTAGAGTGCTTCTACATTTTTCCCACTGATGGATTTATTCCGATTTCATGGATCTGCTAAACCATTTACCACACGACCATCCACCATTCAGATTCCACTACCTTCTCCCCTCTTGTCCCTTTGCCCTGGAGCATTTTGACTTCCCCCACCATTCTCTCTTCCCCTCAATCCCTTGACAGTTGTTTGAGAGTTTCTGGGAGAATGCAGAGTTGAGTATGTGTGTTTAATTCTCCATTTTTACCACAGGCCCACTCTAACTTTCTATACGCATATCTCTGAGAGAAATCAGGTATTCACTTGGAAACCAGGTTAATCAAGTATTTATTTGGTCATGGAAGAAAGACCATGCTCTTTTATCCCAGCAGGGCTGATTGTTCCTGAAACCTCCAACCAGTGGACAGCAATCACATTAATTGGCTTAGCCTCTACGCCAAGTTTATTTAACCTGGGTTGAGGGTATTACCAGTGCCTGAGTCAGGGTCAAGTATAACAAATGGTTCCAGGGGGATACAAAAATGTTGCTCTTTGGGGCCTGTTTAAATGTAGCTTTCCTCTCAAGTGTGGGGTGAGAAGAACCTAAGGGACCCTACCAGCTCCCTCAAAAAGCAGAACTTTGATGGTTTTGTGAGGCCAAAATAAACAAGGCATGACAGCCTTGATTTATGTCTTTCCCTCTTCTCCTGACAGAAGACAAGACCTACAGTAATGTAATGACATGCCTTTTAGACTTCCCCTTTTGCAACTGATGTTTAATATGCACTGGTTGCTGCTGCTGCGCCGTCTCAGGTTTTTCTTATTACGCATGTACCTCAAGGTGATCGTTCACAATTGACATAGTTTTAGAAATACTTTTTAATTATGATTTCAAAAGATAATAGTTATAAGAACTTTACTAATTTAGGCTGTGGATTCTTATCTATAGCTGAACAAAATTACACTCTAATTTCTTTCGAAACTTGTAATTTAGCACAGAATCAAATCTTTCCTTTCATCTTCAGATCTTCTGCCTAGTTTCCAAATCCCTAGAGATCAATCTAATCCTCTAAGAGTCTCTTCCTTTTAACTCTTTCCTTCTAGGGATCTCAGATTATAAACCCTTTTTTCAAAACCTATCATTGAGGGACCGGCATCAAATCTAGGACAACATTTACAATTTTGAACAATTGATCTAATGACCACTGACTTAGGAGATTTTGTTTCTATATTCATCACTGGTGCCCTGTATCCTTGGAAAACACCTTAACCCCAGCTTTTCTCCCCTTCGTAAATGAAAATGACAGTATTTGTAATCAGTGTTTTTATGCAAGGGAAGCGTGTATAGAAAGAAAAATATATAAAGATACCAGTTTGTACTATTGTTCCCAGTTTTCTATGGGTAGTACTGAAATATTATGAAAAAGGGAATAAAATAAAAGTGAAAGGGGAAACAAGAAAAAAGAGAATAATGAGAATTATATACAAGAATATAAAATGATAGTTTCAGAGGGAAATGTAGTCATAGACTTCTTCAAGAAGCTTCTACCCAAATAACGATGTAGGAAAAATCATCATGAACTATATATAAGAAGCTTAACAGAAAAACTAACAAAGCAGTAAATAAAAATAAAAGGACATTGTTATCTCAGTTGGAGAAAATGGGAAGTGAGAAGTTTCTTTCGTTGGAATGTTATTTTAAATAAGACTTTAAAAGATATTTTTTAACTTTTTCAGAAAGGAAATGTCATGCTGCTGCATTTAAACCTTAAAAAATCATCTGCTTGGCATTTTGAAAAATTGAACCTGCACTTGTTTCAAACATTACATCCCCCTTGAAGCCTTTCCCAATTTCCAAAACAAAATTAATTACTCTCCCCTTAAGGTCTCAGAGGACTTTGAAGTCACTTGTCTTGCAGCGTTGTAGTTAACATTTTCTGTGTTATTCTTACCCCTTAGGATGTGAGCTACTCTAGGAAAAAAATCATGACTTATTCTTTTAACCCCCGTACTGAGGTCCATAATATGAATAAAAGGGACTTTGCTTTTTTATTGTTTTTCAACGTGTGTTGCCTTTTTTAGGGTAGACATTTAACTGGACATTCAAACTTGTTTATTGATAATGTTGCTTCACACTCATTTACAAGATATTGAACACTTCTTTTACTTAATTAAGTTATAATCTTTCTAAAATTCTAATTCAATTATACCAAATGTATATATTATATAAAATAAAATGGTATTAGTATCTATCTGCATTTGACGATGATGTTTATCTTCCATATAAACAGACAGAATTTCTTTATTGGCGTATTGCTATAACAAAGCTAAATGTCTTAGTAGAATTTTTAAAAAGTCACCTGTACCTGACTGCAAGTTGTTTCCATGTAGCCAATGACAATACCCTGTTGAGCAGCTTTCTAAATTTGAGGTATATCTGGTCAGAAACCAGCAGAGAAAAAAACGTAATTATGCCAAACTTTCAAGACACAGTGGACTCTTTTACAGCCTCCCCTTACCCCCCAAACAATTGTCTACATGAAAGGAATAAAAACAGTAGGATTGTTTTGTTTTGCTTTGCTTTGAAATCCTGTTTCACTCACGGGAGAAAAGAAAGTAAATGATATAGTATAACTCCATTGACAAAAAGACAAAGTGCGGGTTAGGCTGTAGATCTTAAGATTTCTGGTTTGGTTCCCATTTCAACATTTCTGTCATTAACTGTATACCTTTGTCCATAACATTTTAATCTCTCTTAGACTAAAAAATATACAGGACAATATGAGAGCCAGTCCTTTTTCTCATACTTCTGCAGTGCTCCCACCTTATAAAAAAGCCTCTTTCTATTTCTGTAAACAAAGCACTTCGATTGGGGTTAAATTGTGACCCAACCCATATAGAATTCCAGTCTACACCAAGTAGTATTGCAGGGAATCTCTAGTGTGCATGCATGCATAATCATACTCCATGCCCTCAGGGTTGAAAATGTGGTTATATCTGATAATATAAAGCAGCTTTGAGCTGGTGATAGGTTAACATTAAAAGGATTAAGGCTTGCATTGACATGGACTGACATACAAAAATTGGATTTAATGCTAACAGCTGGAATGCTCAGGCAAATAAAGAGTAAGTAAGGGAAAGACAAATGGAGTTAAATTAGAGCAAGTGGGTGTGAAAGTTATGCCCAGGATGATTTTCAACTCAGTTTTAAAATGTTTCAGTCAAGGTCTAAAAAAGGTAGAGTTGGCATCAATTCTTATCAATGATTATAAAATATAGGAAAAAGTCTCCAGTGGAAATTTTCATTTTGCAAGGTAAGTATTGTAACACTGGAAACTTTTTTTTAAAAGAGAAGTGACTAATCCTGTGGCTTTCTAAGTGCTTTTCAGCTTCACCACCCTTGAAAAACAAGCTAACATTTTAAAATATAGAAGACCTGTTAAGTCTCAGGAGGCAGATTTTTCTCTCAGCATATTAGTCAGAAAATTAACTTATAGGTCTGAGCCACACAGGTTAACCTTGATTGCAAAACTTTTTGACGGCTGGCAGAGTGCACCTCAAGGTATATTTGCTGAGCTGCAGGTGGTTGATAAGAACCAGGACATAAGTATCTACAAATTCCTTTTCTCCTATACCTCTGTGCTCTGTGGACTACCTGTGTCAGAGTCATGGGGCTAAGGGATTGAAAATGCAATTTTTCTGCTCCCATTCCAGACCTACTGAAGCAGAATCTCTGAGAGTGGTGCTTAGGAATAAGCACCCCGAGTGATTCTCATGCTTACCAAAGTTTGAGAACCACTGGCCTATTTTCTGGCCATTTTCAATATTCTCTACACCAGATCCCTCATCTTATTTTTACTAGAAAAACAAACAAACAAACAAAATACTTGCTAAACATTGTCTTTCACTGGCTTGGGTGGTAGGCATTACTAAAGTTTGAGGTCTTCACTCTAAAAGGTCTGTAAGATGAGACACACATGAAGCCAAAATGTGCCATGCTGTTCACTCTGCCTGAAGTGCCACCATCGTCCCTTCTCCTTATAGCTCTGCTAAATTCCTTCCTTTTCATTCTCAAGACTCAGTTGTCGTAGCTTCTACTATTAACTCTGAAAGTAGAGATCATCGTCTCTTCCTTTTAGCCATTATTTGGACTCACTATGAAGTATACAAACCATAGAAGTGCTGTTACAGTGTGACTGAAACTGTCTCTCCTGTAAAACTGTTCACCTGGGGACAAGGAGAAAATTTCCCATTATTTTATCCCTACGTCCTAAGTGAGTGTCTGGCACAGAATTACTGCTCCATCATTCTGGGTCAATGAATAAATGATAAAAAGAGTCCACAGGATTTGGGGAGGTGACTGAATTTTGAAAGCAGTGTGAATTATGGTGAGATACTAAAATTTAAAACATAATACAGTAATCTTCAAAAGTTATACAGATCCACATTGCCTCTAGCAAACACTTTATTGGACATTGGTAAATTTGGCCCTTCTATGATAAATAAAGGGTGAACCTGGGAAGTTCAGAAACAGAAGAAGATAGAAGCTTAATTTCCTTCCCTTTGGTGGTTCGGGGGGCTTGATAAGGGCAATTAGTTGTTAGTTAACTCAATTTCTTTAAGAATGCCTATTTTTACTTTCAGCTATTACCATCTTAAAGTCTCTGACAAGTATAAGGATAAATATTTGTGAGTCTCTTTAATAATCTGATGCACATAGCTATGTGCATAAAACATAAAATCTATTTTATGCTTTTAGAATTCAAAGTCTCTAATATCTTTAATTCCAGATGCAAATATGTCTAGTTTTACAAATTCCTCTACTTCTAGCCTTTACAGACTATAGATTATATTTTTTACTAGTAAGTATCATAAAAATTCCAATAAGTTGTAATGTCACTAGATTCTAAGATTTACTTTTTTAAATATTTCACATGGCAGAAATCAGGATTGTCTTAAAACTGATGATGTCTTATTTTAAATGAAATATTGTAGCTTTATTCTTATCAATAGTAACACTAAACAACTACAAGGGATCTCAAATGCTGTACTTAAAGCTTGTAAAACATATAGTACTTAGTACATAAAGAATTTGATTACAAGATAATTGAAAAACAAAATTTAACAAATTTCTGTATTTAAATCCTTGAGGAGTAATAAAGAAGACACAACACTTTATTTCTTAAGCTGGTCTGTGAAACAGACCCCAAAGTTTAATGTATATCTTTATCCTTTTCTTTCACACCTGCAGCTAAGACTTTGTGAATGATGTATCTTCAGAAATTAAAGAGTGACTGAAAGTTTATTCCAAATCACGCACATAGGGAAGTACTCTTTGAGCTGAGGAATGTAACTTATGCCAGAAATACAAGCGTACCTTGGAGATGCTGCAGGTTTAGTTTCAGACTGCCACAGTAAATTGCAATAAAGGGAGTTACACAATTTTTTGATTCCCTAGTGCATATAAAATTTATGTCTATACTATACTGTAGTCTATTAAGTGTGCAATAGCATTATATCTAAAAATAATTTACATACAGTAATTTTAAAATACTTTATTAAAAATATTCTACTGAGCCTTCAACAAGTTGTAATTCTTTGCTGGTAGGGATTCTTGCCTTGATGCTCATAACTGCTGACTGTTTAGGGAGGAGTTTGCTGAACGCTGGGGTGGCTGTGGCAATTTCTTAAAATAAGGTATCAGTGAAGTTGGCTGCATTGATTGTTTTCTGTTTCACAAAAAATGTCTCTGTAGCATGTGATGATTGTAGCAAAATGCTATTTGATAGCATTTTACCCACAATATGATATGACTTGAAAAACTGAAGTCAATCCTCTCAAACCCTACCACTGTTTGGTTATAAGTTCATGTAGTATTCTAAATTCTGTTGCCATTTTAACAATGGTCACAGCATCTTCGTTAGGAGTAGATTCCTTCTCAAGAAACCACTTGCTCATCCATAGAAAGAAACTCCTTATCCGTTCATTATTTCTTATGAGATTGCAGCAATTAAGTCACATATTTAGGCTCCACTTTTAATTCTAATTATCTTGCTATTTCCATCAAATCTTCAGTTGCTTCTTCTACTGAAGTCTTCAACCCCTGAAAGTCATCAATGAGGACTGGAATCAACTTCTTCCAACCTCCTGTTAATGTTGGTATTTTGACCTCCCCCATGAGTCATAAATGTTCTTAATGGCATCTAGAATGGTGAACCTCTCCCACGAGGTTTTCGATATAGTTTGTCCAAATCCAACAGCTGTGACAGCTACAGTCTTATGAAATGTATTTCTTAAATAATAAAACTTGAAAGTCTACTTGATCCATGGGCTGCAGAATGGATGTTGTGTTAGCAGGAATGAAAACAACACTCATCCCTTTGTTTATCTTCATCAGAGCTCTTTGGTGACCAGGTAAGCAATAATATTTTGAAAGGAGTCTTGTTTTCTGAGCAGTATGTCTCGACAGTGGGCTTATTCAGTAAACCATGCTGTAAACAGGTGTACTGTCATCCAGGCTTTGTTGTTCCATTGATAGAACCCAGGCAGAAATGATTTAACATAATCCTTAAGGACTTTAGCATTTTTGGGATGGCAAATGAGCCCTGGCTTTCACTTAAAGTCACCAGTTGCATTAACTCCCACCGAGAGAATTAGCCTATCCTTTGAAGCTTTTAAGTCAGGCACTGACTTCTTTCTAGCAGTGACAGTCCTAGATGGTATCTTCTTCCAATACAAGGCTGTTTCAACTCCATTGAAAGTTAGGTTGGGTTTTTGTTAGTTGACTTTAAAGAAGAAGTAGCTCATTTGTCCAGAACTTCACTCTTAACCTCTGTGCTTTACAGTCCTCTACAGCCATTTCCTGTGAACCAAGATAGTAAATTTGATCTGCCTCCAAAGATGAGGAGGAGGAAGTTGTGACTGGTGAGTTTTTCTCTTCAATGAAGGCAACAGAGCACAAGTGCAGAATGGGAAAATGTAGGGACAGAAAGTGTTTCTTGTCAACCTTTCTTTTTATTTTTAAGCCCATGAAAAGAAGCTTGCTTGTGGCCTTTCTGTAAGCAGAGGTGTACCTACCGGTTGGAAATATCTTCAGAATGAACACAAATAAATATCCCTAAAACTCTTCTGGATTCAGTTTGTGGGAAAGAGCATTATGAAGGTAAGCAACTTGGTAGTTTTATAAAAAGTACTCAGAAAAATAAGTCTTCGTGTCTTGGGTGGATACATTTTAAAATTGATGTTGATAAAATCATATGAAAACAAGTAAAAGAGTAAAACTGAGATAATCAGCATACCTTTTATTTTCTATAAAATAAATACAGTTGACTTGAACAACACAGGATTGAAGTGCATGGGTCCACTTATATGCAGATAATTTTTCAGTAAATATCTTGGAAAAATTTTTAGAGATTTGTCACAATTTGAAAAAAATAGGTAAATCTTGCAGCTAAAAATATTTTTAAAATTAAGAAAAAGTTAGATATGTCATGAATGCATAAAATATTAGTAAATATTATTCTACTCATCATTTCTACCCTAAAACATATACAGATATTGTATAAAAAGTCAAGATTTCTTAAAACATATGCACTTACAGCCTCACAGGTTGCCATTTGCAGTTGAGAGAAATGTAAACACACATAAAGATGCAGTATTAAATCATAATTGCATAAATTAATCATAATATATACTCTACTACTGTAATAACTTTATAGCCATCTCCTGTTGGCAATATGGTGAGCTCAAGGGTTGTATCTGCTTAAAACACCATGTGATGCTAATCATCTCCACATGACAGTTCATCCTTCCAGTAAATTGCATATCCCAATAAAAAGTGATCCCTCAGCATTTTTGCATATTTTTAATCGTGTTTAGTGCAATCATAAACCTTGAATAATACCATTGGACTAATATGAAGAGCCACTAGTGACACAAGAAGTGCTCCCAAGAAGCAGAGAAAAGTGACATTATAAGAAAAAATTGAATTGCTTGCTATAGATAGCATAGATTGAGTTCTGCCCCTGTGGTTGAATGCCGCTTGAAGACAAATCCAGCAAAAAAAACCATTGTAAGGAAAAAAAAAAAAAAACTTATGAAACTGCTGCTGCAGCTATTTCAGCAGCATAAAAACTTTGTACATTTTGTCAAGTATTTTTTGTCTTGTATTGAAAATGCAGCTTTTATGTGGGTACAGCATTGCAATAAGAAAGGCATATCTATAGCCTCAAATCGAGTTCAAGACAAAGTGAAGTCATTATGTGAGAAAAAGGGAAAAGAAAGTGAAGGATCTAAATCTAGAGGGTTTAATGTCAGTAAGGGATAGTTTGATCATTTTGAAAAGAGGTTTGGCTTTAAAAATGTGAAGATAAAAAGAGAAGCAACTTCTGCTGACCAAGAGGCTGCAGATGAGTACCCTGACACAATTAAGAAAATCATTAAGGAGGAAAGATATTTGCTTGATCCAGTTTTTAATGCAGACCAAAGTTCCCTATTTTGAAAAAATGCCATAAAGGACATTAATTAGGAAGGAAGAGAAGTGAGCAGCACCAGGATTGAAAGTAGGAATGGATAGGTTAACTCTACTGTTTTATGCAGATGCAGTGAGGTTTATGATCAGGACTGCCTTTGCCTATAAAGCACCTAAACCCCAAGATTAAAAAAATTTTTTTATTATACTTTAAGTTCTGGGTTACATGTGCAGAACGTGCAAGTTTGTTACATAGGTGTATACACATGCCATGGTGGTTTGCTGCATACATCACCCCATCATCTACATTAGGTATTTCTCCTAATGCTATCCCTCCCTTCTCCCCCCACACCCTGCTATCCCTCCCCTAGATCTCTACCTCCAAACAGGCCCTGGTGTGTGATGCTCCCCCTCCCCCCATATCCATGTGGCCTCATTGTTCAACACCCACTTATGAGAGAGAATGTGCAGTGTTTGGTTTTCTGTTCTTGTGTCAGTTTGCTGAGAATTATGGTTTCCAGCTTTATCTATGTCCCTGAAAAGGAAATGAACTCATCCTTTTTTATGGCTGCATAGTATTGTATGGTATATATGTGCCACATTTTCTTTACCAAGTCTATCATTGATGGGCATTTGGGTTGGTTCCAAGTCTTTGCTATTGTGAACAGTGGCACAATAAAATACGTGTGAATGCGTCTTTATAATAGAATGATTTATAATCCTTTGGGTATATACTCAGTAATGGGATTGCTGGGTCAAATGGTATTTCTATTTTTAGATCCTTCAGGAATTGCCGCGCTGTCTTCCACAATGGTTGAACTAATTTACAGACCCACCAACAGTGTAAAAGCATTCCTATTTTTCCACATACTCTCCAGCATCTATTGTCTCTTGATTTTTTTAATGATCGCCATTCTAACTGGCCTGAGATGGTATCTCAATGCGCAAACCCTGAGATTTGAAGGGAGAAGATAAACACCAGCTGCTAGTCTTTCGTTTGCAGAACAATAAGGCCTGTACACTGAGAACCCTTTCTGGATTGGTTCCACTGATGTTTTTTCCTGAAGTAAAGAAGCACCTAGCCAGTAGGAGACTGCCTTTTAAAGTTCTTTTGATATTGGACAAATTGGACAAGACCCTTGGTCACCCAGAACCCCATGAGTTCAATGCCAAAGGAATCAAAGTGGTCTACTCACCAGCACCACCTCCGCCACACACACACACATCTCTAAATCCAGGGGGTCATAAAGACCTTTAACATTCATTACACACAGTAATCTATAGGGAAAGGATTCTCAACGCTGTGGAAGAGAACCCTGACATGGAGAACATCATGAAAGTTTGGAAAGATTACACCACTGAAGATGCCATTGTTATAGAAAAAGCATGAAAACCATCAAGGCTGAAAAAATAAATTCCTGGTGAAAAAAACTGTGTCCAGATGTACATGACTTCACAGGATTTATCACAGAGCCAATCAAGGAAATCATGAAAGTGATTGTGGATATGGTAAAAAAGATTATGGGGAAGGGTTTCAAGATACATATCTTGGAGAAAATCAAGAGCTAATAGATATCACACCAGAGGAATCAAAAGATGATTTGATGGAGAGTGCTTCCAACCCTGTGACAGATTATGAGGAAGAAGATATAGAAAGAGCAATTCCAGGAAATACATTGACATTAGGCAATCTGGCGGAAGTTTCCTATTATTCAAGACTGCTTTTGACTTCTTTTACAGCCTAGACCCTTCTATGATAGAGGTGCTGAGACTAAAATAAATGGTTGAATAAGGATTGGTACCAGATAGGAACATTTTTAGAGAAATGAAAAAGCAAAAAAGTTAGACAGAAATTACAAAGGATTTCTGTAAAGTTACACGGAGTGTGACCTGCCTCTCCTGCCTCCTCTTTCACCTCCTTCATGTCTTCCATCTCTGCCACTACTGAGACAGTAAGATCAACCTCTCCTTCTCTTCCTCCTGGTCAACATGGCTAGAAGGAATGATTGCTAATAGGCTGGAATTTACTTGGGAGGATGAAAATGTTCTGAAATCGGATTGTAGTTATGGCTGCACAACCTTGTAACTATACTAAAATCATTTGAGTTTACACTTTAAATGTGTGAATTGTGTGGCTTGTGAATCATATCTCAGTAAAACTGTTTATAAATATACAGTGGTATATTCTCAGCCTAGTCAACATGATGGCAAGGGTGAAGATGTTTATGATGATCCATGTCAACTCAGTAAATAGTAAATATGTTTTTCTTTTCCTTATAATTTCCTTAATAACATTCTCTTTTGTCTAGCTTACTTTATTGTATGAATACAGTATATAATATATATAGCACACAAAAAATGTCTTAATCAAGTATTCATGTTATTGGTAAGGCTTGTAGTCAACAGTAGGCTATTAAAATTTTGGGGAAGTCAAAAGTTATATGTGAATTTTTCACTGCACAGGGGGTTGGTTCTCCTAACCCCGTGTTGTTCCAGGCTCAACTGTAATCTATGTATAACCTCATCTAAGAAGACCTTCCAGATTTTTCCAAATAGAATTAACTTTGTTCTCTTTTCTGATTCTCATCAAATTTGGTTGTATGCTCATTTCAGCCTTCCTAGTATTAATTATTTAGCTATCTATATCCCCAAAAAGATGGTGAGCTCCAGGAGACAGGATGTTGGTTTAATAATAATAATAATAGTTATTACAACTGACATATAAATAATATATAGTTTACAAACAATGCCTACAACATTTTCTCATTTTTTCTTTTTTTTCTCTCACAAGAGCCTTGTAATAGCTTTGCATTCTTTTCAGCACTGCATATAATACTTTGCATATAGTAGGCTTTCAAAAATATTTTGGGGCTTAATTAAAATTAAAACTGGATTGTGTGGGTTGAATTAAAATGCTGCCAATTCTCTGAATTTTTATGTCCTGTAAAGCAATTAAGAGAAGGAAAGAAGATTTTGAATAATTTCACTTTTTCATTTGTATACAACCAATGTATCCCTAAAACAAAAATTAAGAAAGTATTCATTTAGCCATTAAAATTAATTATGAAACATCTAAACAAGGCAGGATTTTAAACATTTATTTATTTATCTATTAGGTCAGAACATCTCTTCTTTTTCCTGCTCCCTTTGTTCGTTCACTTGACTCTTGGTCAGTATTCTTTAAGTTCCACATACAGTGTGTACATTGGGGAAATGAAAGGTCACACCACGCTTCAAGAAAGTGATTCTGTTGGTAACCAGGACCAAGCCAGTTATGCCCATTCAACAACGTATTTTCTTTTAGAAGACACAGTTTCTCATAGCCCTTTGAGGCCTGCTTAAATTCTGACATTTCTCTATTGGAAAATGAACTGAAGTTATCAACCTACATTTCACTACACAGATCACTAGTAACTAGAGCTGAATTATAAGCTTCTATGATAACTATCCCATGAGACAAAAGCTTTCTCACCATTATGCACTTGAAGTAATCTGATTTCTCTACCAAGACTCTTCTATTTTCATGAGCAATTTAAAAATCACTTACAATTCAGAAAATAGGTCACCGCTTATTTAGTTTTTTAAGACAGTTGCAAGCAGTGTCTACCCCATGTCAAAAACTGTTTCTTATTTTCATAGGACTCAAATTGCCAATGGCTCTCTGGAAAAGAAAGGTCATTCAAAAAGAAATGGAATGAGAGAGTGGCTAATATAAAGAACTACACTTGTTTTAAAAAATGAAAAGCAAAACCTGAGACAAGCACTTAGAAGCTAAATACTATCAGAATGAGAGGTAAGACTCCTGGAAAAAGAATAAAAACAGAATAGAGTTGAGTACCAGAAAGGAAACCAATGAAGTAAGAAATTATTAATGGTATTTGCATGTAGAGTACATGTAAGAAGAGAAATAAAAGTAATGGTCTTGGAATTCCACCTACAACTCAGACTTTTTTCCTGTAGGCATTCAGAACATATTACACAAAAGAAGAACTCTGCCAACAATAGTGGCTGTGTTTCCATAGTCCCTTGATGGACGAGAGCTTGTTTTAAGGAATAAGGAACCAACAAAGGTTTTTGTGCAGATGGTGACATGGTCTATTTGTGCTTTAAAAGGGCCCCATCTGGCAGCATCACAGAAAAATTATTGGAAGAAAAGAATAACAATAAAGAGTTGGAAGATACTGCAATATTCTAAAAATGAGAGAAAAGTCCAGAATCCAAAACTGACATTGAATTACAAGGAGATAATGAATAGGAAGGACATTAGGAGGTAAATTCAGTTGGACTCAGTAACTCTTGGGCTAAGGCGAGTAAAAAGGAATAAGGTGAAACTAGAAAGAGAGTTCATTATTTTACTGTGCCTTAAACAGACGGTGGGATGGTGTTGACTATATTAATTAGGAGATGAAAGAGGAGATGCCTTGAGAAGATAAGCACAGTCAATGGAGTTGACCCTCACTTAGCTGCAAATCACATCGTCTGCATGAGGCATAGTTGAAATAAAAGGAGTGGCCACAATATATTAGAAAGAGTAACACTTCTAAAAATCTACAGGAACACATTTATACTAACTGACAGATTGCTCTTAAAATAATACAATTGATTTCCATTCTTCATTAAGTACACAATTAACTTTAAAGGCATTAAGATATAATGGATAGATGTGTCCTGCTTTACCAGTTTAGAGCACAGAAAACTTCTAACATTTAAAATAATATGATGAGCACCTTCCCATCCTTCTTAAGACAAGATTGTTTATTTTCCTTCCTCACTACTGAGTTCTAGGGATCTGTCCTTCTTGCTAACCTTCACTGGGAGAAAAATAAAAGCACCTCATTAATTTACTCGAGGCCTCCTTCTCTGCCACACCGCACTATGCTAGAAGGCTGCCATAGTTAGGTATCCTGGGCAGGTCTCCGCCATGGAGAGGCCCCTTAGAGGCTTGCCTGCTTATCTGAAATGAACTAAGCTGAAGCTTCAGGCCCCTCACCTAGAAGGGCCCCCTCCATGTCCCTGGAATGGGTCCTAGCAACTGTATATTCTGAATTTTGTATTCTTTTATTTTTAAAGAAGGAACCCAACATATTATAAATTCAGGTTCAGTAACACCTGAAGTGGCCCTTTCCCACACTGTCACTGCTGCTCTGAGAGCAGCGTCTCCACATTGGGGAAGGAAGCAGCCTCCTGACTCTCTCTGTCCAGTTTATGGTTATGCCATACCATGGTAGGCTAGGGTTATCCACTAACCAGGCCAAGCCTTTATGGTTCTGGGACTTATAAGATCCCCTTGAGCTCCTAAAATATTGCTCGATTTTATCAAATACACAGCGGAAATCTCTAATTGTGACTATACTAAACAGAGCTCTTCTGATGCTTCTGTGAACCTAGTGGAACCTAAACTGAAAGCTACCACCTGGATTTAAACTTTTGGATGAATGTGAATAATTAAGGAGGCATATTCAGGATTTAACTTTATTTCAGAAAGAGAAATGTCTCACATACTAACTTGTCTTCTTATTCAATTAACTTAATATAAGAGTTCATGTTTCACTGAAATATGATTTTTTTGCACTATTTTGATTTTTCAGGATAAAAATTCCAAACATTACAATATTCCTCTTTTTAGAAAATTAATCTAGCAGAAATTTTATCTTTTATTTTTCTACCTTTAAAAGGCCAAGTTGGAGTTTATTTTAAAAACTTGGGGATAAGTAAACTTTTAAATAAGATACCAAAAAGACAGCAAAAATCTCTAAGAATGTTTTAAAAATGAGAAGTGAGGGAGAGACTAGCCCTACAAACTATGAAAACATGTTGCAACATTAAATCAGGAGCAGTGTGAAGACGTGAGAATGACCCCAGGACCACCCAAAGCCCACACCTGGCAACTATGTCCTGCCACCACGCCCAAAGAGAAAGGTGAAGAACTAACCAGAGAAGATCCGTGAGGCTGTCTGCTTCTGCTAAACCTGCTTTCTCCAAAGCCAGAGCCCAAGCCTAAAAAGGCCCCTGCAAAGAAGGGAGAGAAGGTACCCAAAGGGAAAAAGGGAAAAGCTGATGCTGGCAAGGAGGGGAGTAACCCTGCAGAAAATGGAGATGTCAAACAGACGAGGCACAGACAGCTGAAGGTGCTGGAGATGCCAGGGAAAGTGTGTGCATTTTTTATAACTGTGCACTTCTGGTGATTATACAGTTTGAAATACCATTTTTATCAACTTTCATAAAAATGCAGAACTGTACTTTATTTTTTGTTTAATCTATCTTGTTAGCACACAGAACACTTCATTGTTGTTTTGGTATGAGTATATGTCACTCATACAATGTCTCTGAAGCTGGATTGATGTGGGGATAACACCTTTACCTTCTAGTTTTGAGAGACTTACTCTCGGCTTCCAGGAAGAGGGATTCCCTGACTTTGACACACATGGCCACTTTGGCACACAAAAGCCTTGCGATATGGAAAAACAAATTCGTTTTTATTCTGTCTTTCAGCATAGACTTAACTCCCTTAAGCCCAGACATCTGTTGGGACCTGACCCCCAGTAGTTGGTTACCACTGTGTCAGGTAATCTGGACTTTCCAGCGATGCCACTGAAATGGCACCCCTCAAAAGAGCAGTGGTTCCCTTGCGAGATTGTGGATCTTCAGATAAATTCTGCCATTTTCATGCCACTTCCTGAATGTCGGCTCATGAAAAGCTGTTAAACAACATGTGAAATGTGAAATGTTGTCAACCCTCACTCTAAACTTTCCCTGTTCAGAGCATCAGATGAAGACTTCTCTGGTTTTTACAGTGGCTTTCTGATTTTTGGTAATCCATTGAAGACGGGAGTTTGGAGTTTGAAAGTTGTATACTATCAGAGATTGCCTACCCATGTCCTGCCTGAAACACGATGATTGTTTATGGAAAATATCTTTAATAAACCTGGATACATTTTGGCTTGGGGAAAAAAAGTTAAATCAGTGTGACAGTAACAAAAGGGTATCATTAACTAAATACATACTGGCTATTATTTTCAATGATAATGTTATTATAAAGACTTCTTATACCCACCCCCACCCCCCAAAGCAGTAGTTAGTCACCTAAGGTATCTGAGTCTCCTTTGTCCGAATTCTCAGTTTCCTGGATTGCATGTTTGCTTTTACCCAGGAATAAATGCTTGAGTGGTCGCTCCTGACTCAGCTTTGGTCATGTGTCTACAGGTGGCTCCTTTGCTAGGATCCCCTTGAACTGCTAAAATATCGCTTGATATCAAATACACAGTAGAAATCTCTATTGTGAATATATTGAATATAGCCTTTTCGATGCTTCTGTGAACTTAATGGAACCTAAAGTGAAAGCTACCACCTTGATTTAAGCCTCTGGTGTAACATTCTTTTGCAGTGCTTCTGAGGAAATCACTTTTGGAGGAACTGCTTTTGCTTCTGTAACGGTCCCTCACCTCCGTCGTCTCATCACTGATCTGCTTGCCTCTGCTTTCCATGTTCCAGAAACCCTCACTGTCCTGGCCTGCAGGTGGGGTCCTCCTGGATTTCCAGAGTTGCTATGTGTTTTATTTTTAAAATTTATACTGTCATTTCAATGGGATCTGGGAAGATGGAGAGGAAATGTGGACATAGTTCACTTTGTTGAAATCTTTTATGTTTGTACTGAAATCAGTTATCTCCCAAAATGAGTTTTTTCTTTGATATTTACTTCTGTTTTTCTTTGGATAATATTTGGTATTTTATATCTAATTCTTCAATTCGCTTGATTTTTTTCCCCAAATATGTAACCTATTATCCTAGGAACATTTACAAAATTACTAATCATTTTCCTCTCTTTTTTCCTTTAAGAAAACTCATATATGCATATTTATATAAAAACGGTCTAAAATATAATGATTAAAAAATAAGTTGGGATAAATTAGTTTATGTTTGTAAAGAGGGGAGATATACAGGTTACTATATTTTATGCACTATATATACTTGTGTATAAATAGAAACATTATGGAAGGCTGGAAATCTAACTTAATTTCTTTTGGAGAGTAGAAATGGGAGAAAATCAGAGGCGAGGGATTCATAATTTCAAGAGTGGAGATAGTGTGGACCAAGAGCAACAACAACCAACAGGTGTTTGGGAGAAAAAAAAAGGGCTAGGGCCAGCTGACTCTAGAGTTTGCCGAAAAATACAATCACTAGCACACATGTTCATATATTGAACATTCAAAAAAAATAGCTAACATGTATCGAAATCTTACTATATGCCAGGTACTATTCTCATAGCTTTATATGTACTGATTCATTTACTCCTCATAAAAAATTTATGCAGATGAGTACTACTCATCACAATTGTAAAGACAGGGAAACTGGAGCACAAAGTGGTCACATAAATTTTTCTGTATACGCTATGGATGGCACAGCCAGAATCTGACCCCAGTTGAAGTGGTATTAGAGCCCCCCTTAATTGCTGTGTTCTATTGCACAGACTTAACTATCACCTCCTGAAACTTTTCTCACACCCTTCTTACAGTCACCAGTGCTCCCAAAAGCAGAACCTTTATTCCAACCATAGAAATGAAAAGCTTCACTTTGAAGACATGAAATATACTCTAAAGATAAATACTACGTTATTTAAACATTCAACTAAAAGTATAGTCTGGAAAAGAAGAGTCAACAAATATTTGAGAAAAACCTAGGGCAAAGAAAACATAAATTTCAACAGAGATTTAACTCCAAGAAAACAGAGTTAGGCCGGGCGCGGTGGCTCAAGCCTGTAATCCCAGCACTTTGGGAGGCCGAGGCAGGTGGATCACGAAGTCAAGAGATCGAGACCATCCTGGTCAATGCGGTGAAACCCCGTCTCTACTAAAAATACAAAAAATTAGCTGGGCATGGTGGTGGGTGCCTGTAATCCCAGCTGCTCAGGAGGCTGAGGCAGGAGAATTACCTGAACCCAGGAGGCAGAGGTTGCGGTGAGCCGAGATTGCGCCATTGCACTCCAGCCTGAGTAACAAGAGCGAAACTCCGTCTCAAAAAAAAAAAAAAAAAAAAAAAAAAAGGAAACAGAGTTAATACAGAAAGAAGAATAAATTATCAAAACAAGTCTAGTTCCTGTTTTCAGAGATACAAGGGGTTGTGTTCACACATACTATGCACAGATTGGAGTTCTTGATTAAAACATGGTTACTGAAATTAAAAACGGATTATCTAACAGAATGAACATAAAAGATCAAGTTAGTGAATTGCAAGACTAAGGAATTCTCTCAAGATACCATATGAAGGCAAGAGCATAAAAGTGTAAGAACAAATGTTAGAATAGAATCAGAAATTCTGTAATAGACAGAATAATGATCCCACAGTGATGTACTACATCCTGCATCCTAATCCCTAGGACCCTTGAATATGTTACCTTACACAGCAAAAGTGACTTTGCAGCTGTGAGTAAATTTGGGATCTTGATATGGGGAGATTATCCCAGATTACTTACCTAGGCCCAGTGTAAGGCCTTACATAGGTAGGGTCCCCTATGTAGGGTCCTTTTATGTGAAAGAGCAAGGAGGATCATAGGCTTAAAACAGATTCATCATCTTAAAGTTCTGTAGTTCAGAAATCTGAAATGGGGTTCACTGGGATAAAATCAAGGAGTTGGAGGGGCTGCATTCCTTTCTGGAGGATTCTCTAGGGGAGGACCCATTTCCTTGCCCCTTCCAGCTTCTAGAGGCTAACCCCGTTCCTTGGCTCTTGGTGTCCATCTTCAAAGCTAGCAACAGTGAGTAGGGTTCTCACATCATATTGTTGACCTCTTTTGACTCCTTATTCCACATTTACAAACCCTTGGGTCCATCCGAAGAGTCCAGAACAATCTCCTTATTTTAAGGTCAGCTGATTAGCCACCTTAATTTCAGCTACTCTCTTAAATTCCCCTTTGCCACATGATGTAACATATTCATAGGTTCTGGGAATGGGCACATGGACATCTTGAGGGGACTGATATTCTGCCTGCTAATCCCACCCCCACTCCTAATTTTAGATGCCTCCTGTCTTTACAGTGTGGATCATTTCAGGCATGCCCAAACTTCTACCTTTAAACTTTCCCATTCCAATGTAGTCTTGGAAGATGGGGTTCGGTGGGAGGCAGAGGGTTGTTTTTTAGTGTACAAAGACAAAAATATACTGGGTGTCCTGTCCAGTGCACCCTTCAGGGATTTTCAGCCTTTTGTGGTCTTTGAACTACTTTGCAATTTTGTAAGTTGTAGAAAACTAGAAAACTGATAATAATGCAAATGACTTTGTTTATAGAAATGCAAGTATTGTCTAGGGGAATACAATTGATTATTACCCTTTTGATATTGACCTATTTTGCCAGTTTGTATTCATTTTCATATTATTCATTTCATTTTGCCAGTTTGTATTCATTATAGTCTTAGCATGTCTATATATTTGTTTTCTCTTCGAATACTCCTTTGAAATGAGTTGTAACATTTTATCGATTTCCTCATTAATGAGTTAAATAAAATTTTGGTCACCATTAATAATTAAACTCCTTAAAATTTTTTTCCTTTAACAGTAAAACTTTTATTATAAATGTATATTTAATCGTTGAAAAAAATTCTTAAACTCAAATGTCCATGGAAATGTAGTTAATTATTTGTTAAAATTTCTCTGATTACCTTTACCAGAGATCCCACCTGCTCACTGTGGATGGAGTGGTGAGGAATCTAATGTTAACCCAATCCAGAATAAAATTTAGTCTTACCCAATGATGTAAACTCAGGTTTAACACAGACTTTTTCACTCAATCTCTCAGTTTCCCTCCTACTTCTTTTCACTTATCTTAATGTTTATAGAGAACAGGGTAGGACTATAATGATCTAATTACTTCCTCGCTGGATTCTCAGTGGCTCTGCAGACCACTCTCTTTATTCCATCTTGCACATGGCCTCCAGCCTAGAAGTCTGTGCTAAAACCTCATTTCTCTCCAGCAGTCTTTATGAGGGGCCCAATGCTTCTCAACTCAGTGTGGATGCCACACAGACACCCAAAAACGGTTGGGAGAGCCAACTAGACCCTCTTTTGCCAGATCACACAGTTTGTTTGACAGGAGGAATGTGGACTTAAAAATGTGTAAAATATACTTAAGTATTTTTTTTTAAATTTTATGAAAACTAGTGATGTTTAAAAGTTGCAATTGAAGAAAGTAAAAATATCTGGAGCTTTACACCCATGGACAGTGGATTCCTCTAGATGGTGGATTTATGATGGTTTTTAAAGTTTGTTTCTCTTTTTTATATTTTCTGATTTTAAATAAAGAACGTATAAAACTTTTTGCTTAGGATTGTTCTGGCTATTGGGGCTTTTTTGGTTCCATATGAATTTCACAGTCTTTTTTTCTAATTCTATACAAAAATGATGCTAGTAATTTGATTGGAAGACTGTTAAATCTATAGATAGCTTTGGGCATTATGTCCATTTTTAATGGTATTGATTCTTCCAGTCCATGAGCAGAAAATGTTTTTCTATTTGTTTGTGTCATCTACGATTTCTTGCAGCAGTGTTTTGTAATTCTCCTTGTAGAGATCTTTCACCTCCTTTGTTAGATGTAGTCCTAGGTATTTTACATATTTATTGGTTTTTATAAAGAGGACTGAGTTCTTGATTTGACTCTCAGCTTGAGCATTAGATAGGAAAAAGAAAATATTGTACTATATGTCATAGAATACTATGCAGCTGTTAAAAAGAATGAAATGATGGCCTTTACAGCAACATAGCTGCAGCTGGAGTTCATCGTCCTAAGTGAATTAGCATAGGAACGGAAAACCAAATACCACATGTTCTCACTTATACATGGGAGCTAAATACTGGATACTCGTGGACACACAGATGGCAACAATAGACACCGGGGACTAATAGAGGGAGGAGGTTGGGAGGGAAAGGTTGAAAAACTACCTATTGGGTACTATGCTCACTACCTGGGTTATGGGATCATTTGTATCCCAAACCTCAGCATCATGCAATATATCTATGTAACAAATCTGTTCATGTACCCTCTGAATCTAAAAGGTGAAATTATTTACAAAAAAGAATATATATAAAAGTAGTGTAACGAGTCATTTTAAAGCAAGGTACAAAATTATATGAATAATGTGCCCTCAATATGTTATAGAAGTATATAGAAAAAAGACATAAATAAATTACACTGAGATGTTAACAGTGATTATTTTAAGCTTGTGGACAATGTTTTTGTGTATATGTATCTATTAAAATGTAGAGATACACCAAAACAGTTTCTGATATTGGTTGGACTCAGCTGTTTTGAGCCTAGTGTTTTGTTGCTGTTGTTTTTAAAATTTCTCCAGTGATCGAGCCTAGTGTTAATGAGTCTAGACTTCAGTTGGGTAATAGTCCCTTCAGAAGTATTGTGTTCCACAGATACTGACTAAATATCAATGTATTTCATACGGTCAGGCTTTGGGTGCCCAGCAAATCTCATCTTAAATTGTAATTCCCATAATCCTCCTAAGCCCCACCTGTGAAGGGGGAGACCAGGTGGCAGTAATTGAATCATGGGGGCGGTTTTCTCCTTGCTGTTCTTGTGATGGGGAGTGAGTTCTCACGAGATCTGGTGGTTTTATAAGGGGGGCGGGGTCTCCTCCTTCACTCTGTACTTCTTCGTGTTGCATTGTGGGAAAGGTGCCTTGCTTTCCCCTTCACCTTCCGACATGATTTTAAGTTTCCAGAAGCCTCTCCAGCCCTGCTGAACTGTGAGTCAGTTAAACTTCTTTCCATTATAAATTATCTAGTCTTGGGCAATTTTTTATAGCAGTATGAAAATGGATTAATACAGTATTTATCAAGGTTCTACAAAGGAACAGAACTAATAGCAGTGTGTGTGTGTGTGTGTGTGTGTGTGTGTGTGTGTGTGTCTGTGTTTATGTGTAGCGTCCAAGTCTGGTTTCTTATTTAAGCAAGAATGATCCTAGTGTTTTGTATTAAATCTGATGTATATATGTAGTCTCTGATGCATGTACTTCAGGAAGCGTCTTTCTGGCCATAGCTTAGTGATAATGTTTTAATTTTGTTGCTACTGCTGTTGTTTCAAATCAGGAATGGATGTAATAGAGGTTTTTCTTCCAAAATGCTTTCAAAGATTTTTTTTTTTTAATTGCAAGCCATCCTTCACTTACTGAGCTAGGTCTTAGCCATGACATATTCCTCTTTTTAACATGTGTCAGAATTTTATTTGTTATTTGTTTTTTTCTATCTGTGTTCATAACTGAGGTTGGTTTGTGGTTTCTTTTTTTCTACTACCCTTGTCCAATTAAGGTATGAAGATCATATTAGCCTTACAGAATAAGATGAGAAACTTCTCATGATTTTCATATATATATATATATATATATATATATATATATATACACATACATACACACACATATATTTAGAGAGAGAGAGAAATATAGTTTTTAAAATTGGTTCACACAATTGTAGAACTGGAAAGTCCAAATTTTGCAAGCAGGCCAGAGACCCAGGGGAAGAGTTGACATTGCAGTCTTAAGTCCAAAGTCAGTCTGAAGGCAGAATTTTTTTTTTTTTTTTTTTTTTCAGGGGACCTCAGTCTTTGCTCTTAAGGCCTAGATGAGGCCCACATGCTTTAAAGAGGGTAATCTGCTTTACTCAGTGTCAACTGATTTAAATGTTAATCACGTCGTTAAAAATGCAACCACAGTAAAATCAAGACTGGTGTTCCACTGAACAACTGGACACCATATTCTAGCCAAATTAGCACATAAAATTAATCATCACAATCTCTGTTTTCATAATTCTTTCTTACCTGATTGTAATCTCTCAAAAGATATTCTGCTTCTTTGTTAATACTAACCCCTCCACATGAGCTCTTGATCTTCCCTGCTTCTGTCTCCTCCAAGAATTTTTCACAATGATTTTTTTTTCTCTTTTGTGTTGTAAATCGCTTCGTTCTCGCTCACCTCTCCCTCTAGGTAAACATGTTCAAGTCTGCCCTCATTTTAAATAATATTTCATCATTGTATTACACTCTCTAGCTACTACACTTTGGTCTGGTTAACTTCATTAGCAAATATCTTTCTATAAAATTTATTATTTTAATTATCTTTTTTAATGCTTCGAAGTAATTCATAATTATAGGGATTGTCTGAACCTTACAGGTTTCCCAGAATTCTTCATATAGGACATGAGACTTTTAAAGTTAGATCTTCAACTGACTACTTAATTTCTTCTATTATGGCTTATTTATTTAGGTTTCTGTTTAGTTTTGCTTGTGTATGAGAGTAAATTTATATTTTACAAATATATCTGGAATTCTGTTAACTCTAAGGTAAGATACAAAGGAATCAAGCTCATTTACACATTCAGATGATCACAGCTTTAAGGAAGCTCTTATTTAACAATTAATTTTGACACCAAAATATAATAAAAATAGATTGAATCTGCTGCTGTTCTAGCTTATCATACGTATCAACCAAAATCTGGCTTGTGTTGAGACAGGAAAACATTTTTGTCCGTTAAAAAAAAAAGTGTTCACTTCCATTTTAATCTTTTAAATGGTTTTTCTGTAGTGTTTCTACCTGTTTTTACTGTATCCTTTATTTCCAAGTAGTTTTTATTTATTTTTCTTTCTTTTGTTTTATGCTGAGAGCTTATTTCTTGTCTTTTACCCACATCAATACATAAGCATTTGATATTTTGTTTCTTGAATTCTTTTTTCTAACTTAAAGTTATCTGTTTATATTTGTGTTTCTCTTTCATTATCAGAGTTGATTTATTTTAACTCTTCTCTGTTCAACTTTGGCAATATATATTTTTCTTTCTTTTTTTTTTTTTGAGACAGAGTTTCGCTCTTGTTACCCAGGCTGGAGTGCAATGGCACGATCTTGGCTCACCGCAACCTCCGCCTCCTGGGTTCAAGCAATTCTCCTGCCTCAGCCTCCTGAGTAGCTGGGACTACAGGCGTGCACTACCACGCCCGGCTAATTTTTGTATTTTTAGTACAAACGGGGTTTCACCTTGTTGACCAAGATGGTTTCGATCTCTTGACCTCCTGATCCACCTGCCTCAGCCTCCCAAAATGCTGGGGTTATAGCCGGGAGCCACCGCACCCGGCCTATATTTTTCTTAAAAATTAGACATGTAAAATGTATTTACTGATTTCTAAAAATCATCAATTTTATCTATTTTATTACGTTATTGGCACAATGACAAAGCAGTATTATATTTTTAACAGTTACTTTTGCTCTAATTTTGGTTCTTTTTCATTTTTAATGTGGTTGATTTATTTCTTCTCTTTTTCTTAATTTTTCAGCCTTGCCTACTTCTATAGATTTTTTTCAATATCTTTCAAAACACTAGTTTAGGTTTTATTGATAAAATTAACTAAAGTTTTTATACATTAGTATTCACAATTTATATTTTTTATTCTTTTTGTCCTGTTTCTGTAAATTTTTTTGTATTCTGTTTTCTAATTTGGGACTTAATTATTGTTTAAATATTCATAGCTGTCTAATAAATATCTAGGAGTACACCTTTTCCTTTGGTAACTATTTCAAATTCACCCTATTATTAGTGATACCTGCTACTCTCATCCTTATTTATCTTCCAGTAGTTGACATTTTATTTCCTCTTAAGTTCAACAACTTTTTAGAGAGATTTTTTAATGTCCAAGACATTTTAAAAAATACATTTTTTCATTATTAAGTTGAATTCTACTGCGTTGTTTTTAGAGATCACATTTCACTGGTACAGTTTTCTGTTTCACTATTTTCCAAGTTTCTTTGGCGTATTCTTCTAGATAAACATCTTATAAACAATATCACAGGATTTTTTTTCCACTTTAAGCATAGAAAACTTTAACTCATACATATTTATTAATAAGTTTGGGCTTATTCATACAATCTATTTTATATTTTCTACATAGTATTTTTCTCATTCTAATTTGTGTTCTTCTCTTGTTATGCAGATAGCATTTTAAAATTTTATTTACATTTCTCTGGTGCGAGCATCATTGGTAAACATTTTCTGTAAAGGGCCTGATACTAAGTACTTTCGTGGATCATACAGTCTCTGTCACAACTACTCAGTTCAAACATGAAAGCAAGCCATAGACAATACATAAATGAATGAACACAGCTGTGCTACAGTAAAACTTCAATAAAAAAATGAGGCAACAGGCCAGATTTGGCCTAAGGGCTTGTTTCAGTGGGTTCCACTGCCATACCAGAATACCATAGACTAGGTGACTTAAACAACAAACATGTATCTCTGACAGTTCTGGAGGCTGAAAGTCCAAAGCAAGGTGCCAGCACAGTCAGGTTCTTGGTGAAGGTCCTGTTCCTGGTTATGCTCTTGAACAGCATAACTGGCACAGTGATAAACAGAGCAGTATCATATTTTTAACAGTGCCTTTAGCTGTATGACTTTGGCCCTTTTTTATTCCTAATGTGGTTGATTTCTTCTCTCTTTTTAAATTTTTCAGCCTTGCGTACTTTTGTAGTTTTTTTCACAGTTTTTTCAAAACACTAGTTTGGGGGGAGGTATTAATAAAATTAACTAGAGTCATTTTCTTGGTGCATGCAGAGAGAGAAATCTTGTGTCTCCTCCTCCTCTTATAAAGACATTAACGTCATCATGATGGTTCCACCCTCATGTTCTAATCTATTAGAACTCTCAAAAGCACCTTCAAATACCATCACATTGAGGGTTAGAGTTTCAATGTAAGAATTTGGAGGGGAGCGTGATGTTCCCCTCCCTGTGTCCATGTGTTCTCATTGTTCAACACCCACTTATAAGTGAGAATGTATGGGGTTTGGTTTTCTGTTCTTGTGTCAGTTTGCTGAGAATGGTGGTTTCCAGCTTCATCCAGGTCTGTGAAAAGGAAGTGAACTCATCCTTTTTTATGGATACATAGTATTCTGTGGTGTATATTTGCCACATTTTCGTCATCCAGTCTATCATTGATGGGCATTTGTCTTGGTTTGAAGTCTTTGCTGTTATAAACAGTGCTGCAATAAGCCTATGTGTGCATGTGTCTTTATAATAAAATACTTTATAATCCTTTGGATATATACCCAGTAATGGGATTGCTGGGTCAAATGGTATTTCTATTTCTAGGTCCTTAAGGAATCGCCACACCGTCTTCCACAGTGATTGAACTAATTTACACTCCCACCAACAGCGTTAAAGTGTTCCTATTTCTCCACATCCTCTCCAGCATCTGTTGTCTCCTGATTTTTTAAGGATTACCATTCTAACTGGCGTGAGATGGTATCTCAGTGTGGTTTTGATTTGCATTTCTCTAATGACCAGTGATGATGAGCTTTTTTTTCATGTTTGTTGGCTGCATAAATGTCTTCTTTTGAAAAGTGTGAGTTCACACCCTTTGCCCACTTTTTGATGGGGTGGTTTTTTTCTTGTAAATGTGTTTAAGTTCTTTGTAGATTCTGGATATTAGCCCTTGGTTGGATGGGTAGACTTCAAAATTTTTTCCCATTCTGTTGGCTGTTGGTTCACTCTAATGATAGTTTCTTTTGCTGTGCAGAAGCTCTTAAGTTTTGGCTTTTGCTGTCATTGCTTGTGGTGTTTTAGTCATGAAGTCCTTGTGTATGCCTATGTTCTGAATGGTATTGCCTAAGTTTTCTTCCATGGTGTTTAATCTTATGTTTAAATCTTTAATCCACCTGGAGTTAATTTTAGTATAAGGTGTCAGGAAGGGGTTCAGGTTCTGCTTTCTACATATGGCTAGCCAGTTTTCCCAACACCATTTATTAAACAGGGAATCCTTTCCCCATTGCTTGTTTTTGTCAGGTTTGTCAAAGGGGCCTGCTGGGGGAGGGAGCTAGGGGAGGAATAGCGGGGGTGGGGTGATTGGGAAGGGATAGCATTAGGAGAAATACTTAATGTAGATGATGGGGGAATGGATGCAGCAAACCGCCATGGCACCTGTATACCTACCTATGTAACAAACTTGCACATTCTGCACATGTCCCTCAGAACTTAAAGTATAATTGAAAAATAAAAATAAAGAATTTGGAGGGCAAACATTCAACCCCTAACAGGGCTATCATTTCCTACCCCTGCTTTAGTGTTTTGTGTTGTAAGAACCATTGTAAAGCCACCTGGTGGAGGGCCTCCCTTCAATTTTCTTCATTGTGTTTTTCTGGAAATTCTGTTAGGCCTATATTGGTCATATCTCTTAATCCATTTCTCACATTTACATATCTTTTTTACTCTGTCTCCTAAAGTTTTCTTTTTGTTAATGGTAGTAATACAAGGACACAATAAGAAAACAAATATTAAAGGAAAAGTGACTTTCTCCCACCTTATCACTCGGTCCCTACCTGCAGGCCCTAACTGCTCACTGAACCTTTTTAAAAAAAATTTTCTGGTCATAATGCCAAGTAATATGTTTATACCTCTATTCCTTATCTCTGATATGAAAGATAGAGATTTAGTTCAATTACGTTGCCTTCCTCTATATTGCTATGCTCTTTCCTCTCTTCCCCAAATTTGATATCTGTAACATAGCTTTAGCTCTACTAATAGTTATCTTAATCCAACCAACGTTGGCAGGTTTTTTAAAAATAGATTTTACTTTTTGGAGCAGTTTGGGTTCACAGCAAAAGCAAAATTGAGCATAAGGTATAGAGATTTCTTATACTGTATTCAAGTGGAGATGTTTTTTAAATTCCACAGTTGTAAGAGGGAACATTAATAATTATAATAGTGATCCTAAAACCAAAGACAAAAGGATTATTGCCTTACATTACACTCATTGTTTAAAATTGTGCCTTATTTTCTTTTGAATATTCAGATCATGGCTTTCTTACTCACCTTTCTTTCTTCTCTCTTTTTGCTTCTGTCTTAGTCTGTTTGGCTTGCTATAATAAAATATAAAGTGGGTGGCTTATAAACAACAGAAAATGATTTCTCACAGTTCTGAGGCTAGGAAGTCTAAAATAAATGTATCAGCAAATTCAGCAGGTGGTGAGGCCTCTTGGTTCACAGACAGCTATAGTCTTGCTGTATCCGTGGCAGAAGGAAAAGGTTGCTCTCTGAGCCTCTTTAATAAGGGCACTAATTCCAATCATGAGGGCTCTTCTGTCATGGACTATCCCCTCCCATTAGTACCTTACACTGGGAGTTAGAATTTAGCAAACATTCAGTCTAAAAAGCATCATATCTCCTTATTACATGATCTTTTTTCATAATTTTTTCATCATACCACCTATTCTCAATTTCCCTGTCATTTTCCTGAAGGTGCCTCCTCTCCTGGGAGTCTATCTATATCCATCCTCTATTCTGCTCTGCACTGGTTGCTCTTCACGCCTGTTCTGCAGTTGTTTTCCAAATATCTCCCTTCACAGCCCTCCTGGGCCAAGGCTTCTGTTGCTGCATTTCATGGTATCTTCCTCTTGGTCATTTTGCCCCTAACTGTATTGGACTACATCCTCAAGGGCCATTACATTTTTAACTTCTAAAAGTATTTTGTGTTCTCTAATTGTTCTTTTTCCTAACAACCTTTTATTGACTTTTCTTTGCAATATCCCCATGAGAATATCACATAGAATATTTTTTAAATTTTCAGTCCTTACATTTTTCTCTGCTACTTCTGTAGTTTGTTTACTTGTTCCTATTGGTCCTCCTTTTCATTTAGTTGCTTTTCTTCAAATATTTGATGATCTTTTGATGTTCATTCTTGTCTATTAATGAGAAACTGAATTGACTACTTAGTAGCTGGTATAGGTTTTTGCTCCCATGAATGGCAGAGTGGACTGCAGGGCTTATGTAACTGGGTGCAGCCTACTTATTGGAAGGCTTCACTTCAGGGCACTCGGGCATGGAGCAGGCAAGCTAGCTGGAGTCCCCAGTTGCTAAAATAAGAAGGGATTTTCTGGCCTGGCACGGTGGCTCATGCCTTTAATCCCAGCACTTTGGGAAGCCAAGGCGGGTGGATCACCTGAGGTCAGGAGTTTGAGACCAGCCTGGCCAACATGGTGAAACCCTGTCTCTACTAGAAATACAAAAATTAGCTGGGTATGGTGGTACACACCTGTAATCTCAGCTACATAGGAGGCTAAGGTAGGAGAATCGCTTGAACCTGGGAGGCGGAGGTTGCAGTGAGCCAAGGTCACGCCACTGCACTCCAGCCTGGGAGACAGCAAGACTCCATCTCAAAAAAAAAAAGGAAGGAATTTTCTGTGACAGTGGCTATCTTTAGTGTTCCTCACTCCTGGACAGCAGGACTTTATTCCTTTAGTTTGACTGCATTTCTCTCTCAGACAGCTGTGCCCTCCTTAGAATTCTACCCTAGGTGGTATATACATTTCTTTGACCTGTATCTTGAGGATCTTAACTTTAGATTAGTGATGCTTTCGCAATTCTGTTGTTAGGGCTCCTGTCCTAATTAAATTATTAATTATCTCTCTGTTGCACAGTGCTCTTCCCAGTTCGTGGTATTTGTTCACTCTATTTTTAGAATTTAGTGGATTTTGTCTTATTCTCAGAGGTTTCCTCATGCACAGAATGTATTTTGGGTTTCCTCAACTCTTGTCAATCCAAGCCCATTGATTTTTTTTTCCTTTGGGTGCACCTCACAATTTTTGGTTTGCTGATAGTTACTTTTCTTGTTTGCTAGTGCTATTATAGCTATACATTACACACATTCTGTAAATGTAAGGGATTTGGGTGGTATTTACTTAGACACCGAATTCATTCCCCTGGTTTATTTATTCTTATTGAGGTTGCTTAAGCTAGTCATTTGCTGGGACAGTTGTAACTTCTTGCTTCAAGCCACAGTGTTATTAGCCTGCCCTGAAAATGTTACATTGACCTTTTTTATGGGAGCAAGCGGTTCTTACTTACTGGGCAATCATACTTTCCAGAATTTTAAGTGTCTGAACCTTTATATTTGCACATGGCTATTGCTCTATGTCTAGTTGTATTTTGTGTCTGTAATTAATAAGCCACCAGCCTATGATGCTAAATTCTAAGAGCAAAGATGTCTTTAAAATGAAACTGAATGCTTTAGCTTTCCTTTGTAGCACTTTGTGTCATCATAGACTCCTCAGTTGTTTCAGGACTCTATGATAGCCTTCAACCAAGTAAACATGTGATACCTACTGACTACATTTATTTTTCCACTTTGGAAAGACCCATCATGATAGAAGGGGATCTTAATAGACTTACCCAGTGGAGCTTAATAAGTTAGTTCTTGAAAGAGGAACTGAATGAAATGATAACAACACAGATTCTCAATAGCTCAGTGGCCCTCCCCAGCAGAGAAAAGGCTGACCTCATTTCTGGATCACTCTATGACATAAATTTCTCAGTCACAGGATATTTCAGAGAATTTTACATGAAATGCAGGAAAACCACATTCCACCCACATTTGGTCTTGACAGAGACTCATGCTGTGAGATACATACTTTTCTATTATGTATACTAGAAAAGAAAAATCTCAAAATGGAAATCTGGGAATTTGCTGAGCTTACCAAAACAGAAAATATAACTGTGGTTGGGTTCTAGTAGAACTGAGTGATAAATAAATTGTCTTTTACAAGTTTCAGAAAAGAGATGGTATTTTTATATGGGTGACCTTTGAGAACCAGCAAATCACTAACTTAGAAGATAACCCAATTCCTCATGTTAAGAATATGGTAGGAGTGTAATTTTAAGATTAAAATGCAAGTCCACACATATGTAGCTAGGAACACAAGCCCTCCAAGATGAGCCAAGAAAAAAAATTAGTGATGTTTGACTCAGTTAGCTATTCTTTCTGACAGGAGATTTAAGCCGCCTGTGAGATTTCTTTGACTCCTGACTCATTTAATTCGTTTAGACATTGCCAGCAGAGCAAGCTACGACAAAGCAGATCCATCTTAACAAGCTCATTCCTGGCTGTTCTAATAAAGAAAAATAATTGAACTGCTGATTTTGATTTTTCACAATGCACTCAGCATTTGAGTATTTGGCTTCACACTCCAAATAAACATAGAAATATTTATTACATCATCTTCCCCAGAGTGAATGGAAAAAAGCACACACAGAGAATTAGCTCCAGGTAGTCTTTAAACTAGTGTAGCATTAAAGTATGTTTGCTATGTTTAGTTTATTATAATTTAATTTTTAGCTTAAAATCTTAGTGTCTTATTTGGAAGAAGCACCAGTTCAAAGCACATAGGTCGGTGTGGATAAATGAATATGCTGATATTAAGCACATCTATTATGAATATTATTTCTCAAGATACACCTGTAGTGGAGAAGAATCAGTCCTGGTCAAAGTGAGTAGTAGGTAGAGCTGAAGCAGCAAGCTCTTGGTCACAGACATATTTATTCAACCTGAACATTGTTCTTTAAAAAAATGCATAAACATTTGAAAATCAAAAGACTCCACATAAAAATTCAGACATGCGGTTCCCTTGCAAATTTACAGGAACTAGCAACAGGAAAGCTCATTTCCAATCCTCAGGTGCTAAGTAGCAGTAGATTCCTCCACCGCTTGCAGTATGTGCACACGTGCTTCACCAAGCTGGCACCATTCATATTCGCTGCCTGATCCCTATAACACATGATTAGGACCACTGATAAAGACAAGGAAGCATATGACTTAAAATTAAAAGACCTCTATACTCATTCCACTGTTAGCACCAAGAGAATCCTCATTTGGACATGGCTAGGATCTAGACAGCTAGATCTTAACCAAACATACTGATGATGGGTTGTGTATCATCATTAAGAGGCAGCTTTACCACAGCTGTGCCCAATGCACAGCACATCAGAGTTGATGGTCTCTGTATCTTGACTAGGATTGGAGGGGAGAGGGTTATCATTAAAGTCATATCTAGAAGCTGGAACTTTAGATATTATCTAATTTAAACTTCACAATAAGGTCAGAAGGCTGGTGTTTTACAGGACAGAAAACCAAATTTAAGGAAAATAAACTTACTTGATGTTAAACAATTACTAAGTGGTGGACAACTATTCAAAGCCAAGTCTGTGTGACTAAACAAAATCTATATTTTATCAATATTACAAAATCTCTTTGGAGACATATCCCCTCTCAATAAAATGAGAAGAATGTTAATCCTTTTACTCTCAGAAGTATGCACTATATTCATATCATTTTTATGTTTGCGATTCTATGGGGAGATATTAACTTATAATACCAGTATTTTGAGCTTTAAAATACATAAAACTTTAAACAGAACCCTTTATACAACCTCCCATTGAGCAATTATCTTCCTTTGTATGAGTTTGGCAGCAGCTGTAATAGAGAGGCAAATTAACAGTGGCTCAAACACATTAGAAATGTATTTCTTGGAGTTTCCTACTTCATGTGACTCCCACATGCTTGCAGATTAATAAATTTGTATGCCTTTTGTCCTGTTAATAAATATATTTCTCTTCACACAATAGTCTGAGAGTAAGCTTTTCATAGCCAGTATTGTGAATTTCAAGTGGTCAGGGCTCAAGTTCTTTTTCATCGTGTTCCACTGCCCTAGAGTGATGCTCTCATCCCATGATACAAGATGGCTTGCTACCACTTGAATAATCTAAGCAAAGGATATGATAATTGCACACATTATTTTCACTCATATCTCATTAACAAGAATGTAATGAAGTAGCCACACCTACACATAAAGGAGTCAGGGGAATGTAGTCATTGTCTAAGGCACCCTGTGCCTAAGTAAAATTTTATTATCATGGAAAGAAGAGGAAGTCGGTACTGTGAGACAATGATTTATCTCAGGCATACCCTTTAAAATTTACTCATAAAGTACAACCAAACCACACTTCTCCCTTTTGATGCGGATGCCTGTCTCTGCTATTAACCACTTGACTTTTCCTTCTTTCTACTTTTGTGTCACTATTAAAGTCCTGAGCCTTTTTAAAAAGGTCCTTCTGTTTTGTGTGATTAAAATTAGGAGATGATGAAAGTATGGTTTCATGAATTACATGATTTATTGCTACAGCAAGATAATTTTTTTTCTTAGGTTGGCAATGCTTAAAGAGGGAGGGAATAACAAGAACAAATCTCAGAGACAATATGCTTGATAAACATGGTACATTAACCATATAGTGAGTGAAAGAGCTCTCAGTCTTCAGATAAGTGGCTAACAAGACTGCAGCCTGTGGCAGACTGAACTTTTCAAGTGTCTGTCAAACCCTTGGGCTTATACGTATTTTGAAGTCCAATGGTTGAGGTCAATAGCTTGTATATGGGGTCTCATAAGGTGTGACATCCCATTCTCAAGGAGAGGGAGAATTCACTCCAAGTTCTTGTCACAGCAAAATATATGTTACTCAATGTGCAAGTGTTGGGAATCATTTCACAGCTACCTAATACCTCCTTAAGTTAGACCTTAAGTCCACACTTGATCACATCAGATTTCTTCCTGTTCCATTTGTCAGTGTTTCCCTCTTCCAGCTCTGCACATTTTGTGGTAGTGTTCTCATTCGAGAAGTACTAGTCTCCCATGTGTCAACAAGTGTCAATCTTCCTCCAGATTAACTTTAAAATACAAATTTCTAATACATCTTGGTGGAGGTAGGATGATTTTCCTAGGTAGGAATTTCTTTTCACATTTAATGGTGTACTATTTTGAGTGAAAAAGGGAAAAATAGTAAACGTTTACATTTCTTTGGTAGTATCATGTATATAGACACATTTAACAAGTAGCAATCAGCTATAGTCGTGATTCTTCTGTTTTGTAGAGCCACTGGGTATGTATTAGGAACAACTGCAATAGTCATCATCAGCAAATAATCACTTCATAAATTGATCTGTAGATTCAATGCAATCCTAATTAACACCTTAGCAAGTTTTTTGTTGACCTTCACAAGTTGATTATGAAATTCAAATGAAAATGCAAAGGACCCATAATAGCCAAGACAAATTGGAAAATATTGGAGGACAACTAATACCTAATTTCAAGTCTTACTAAGGTACAGTAATCCAGACAATGTAGTATTAGCATTAAATAGATCACTGAAACATAGCAGGGAATCCAGAAATAGACACATACATTTATACTATTTTTCAACAAAGATGTAAAAGAATTGAGTGGATAAAGAATAGTCTTTTCAATAAATGGTGATGAAAGAATTGAAATACATATGCAAAAAAATGAACACTGATCTATACCTCACATCATATACAAAAATTAACTCAAAATAAAATACAGACTTAAATGATTGAAAGCATGATCCATAAAGGCACAAAATGATAAAATGGACTTCATGAAAATTTTAGACTTCTGCTCTTCAAAAAACACTGTTAAGAGAATGAAGAAACAAGGCATAGACTGAAAGAAACATATTTGCAAATTATATATCTAGTAAAGCACGTAAATCCACAATGTATAAAGAACTCTTGAAACTCAGCAATGAAAAAATGACCAAAATTTTAAAGGCTGGTGTGTTGGGGGTGGGGGCAATGTGGGGAGAAAGGCAAGCAAAAGATTCGAACATATTCTTCACCAAAGAAGATGGTAACTAGGCTCATGAAAAAATGCCCAACACCATTAGTCACTAGGGAAATTTAAATTAAAACCACAATGTGATATCATTATGAACCTATCAGAATGGTTAGTATTTAAAAGACTGACAATACCAAGTATTAGTGAGGATATGGAACAACTGCTGGTAAGAATATAAAATAGCATACTTTGGAAATGGCTGTGTAGTTTCATTAAAAGTTAAGTATATGCTTGCCATATGATCCAGTCATTCTACACCTAGATATTTTTTTCAAAAGAAATGAAATTATATCTCACTTGTACATTAAGGTTCATAGCAGCTTTATTGGTAAGAGTCCCAAACTACAAACAACTCAAATGACCATCAAGAGATGAGTGGATAAACAAATTGTGTGTATCTATACAAAGGAAAACAATTTGCAACACAATGAGATGAGCTATTTTATTGATAAATGCAACAACTGATGAATTTCAAAATATGCTGAGTGAAAGAAGTCAAAGAGTAAATGCTATATAAATCTATTTGTATTAAAGTCTAGAAAATGCAAACTAATGCAGAGTGACAGAAATTAGGTCAGTTCTTGCCTGGGGTGGAATTAAAGAGAGGGACTCAACACAAAGGGGCAACAGGAAGAAATATTTTGGAGTGATGGAACTCTTCTGTATCTTGGTTGTTGTAGGAATGATTACATAGTCTATTTGTTAAAGCTCACAAAACTATATTGCCACTAGGATAATATAGCTTAGGATTACCTTTTAATAAATGAATTGATAGGCTCTTGGCATACACCAGAAATAAAATAGATTTAATAAAGAAAAAAGATTCTAAAATATCCATTAATTTTTTCTCATTGTTTTCCTCCATGGTGAGCTGTAATATAACACCAAGTATAACTGTTGTTTAAAAATTATTCATTGTTTATTTAAAATTCAAATTTAACTGAATGCCCTAGTTATCATTTTTGCTAAATTTGGCAACCCTAATATATCTATAGTCTAGATCTATATTCTATCTGTCTGTCTGGCTGGCTGGCATATGCTATATCTATTTTTGAGTAATTTGTGAAGAAACTTCCAAGATAAACTGTCTGCAAACTATTTTCCTAGGTAATAAAACACAATGATCAGTGTTTTAAAGTTATTTGATATAAATCAATCAAGTGCTGGAGGCCAACTACCAAAAATGATGATTTTCATTTAAAGTAATTAAAGCATTACCATTGGCAATAATAGGCTGTCAGACCAGTTTTCTCTGAGGCCACTGATGATAGTTCAAGAAAATAAAACATCATTAGCATATATTGCGAAGCAGTTTATACAAAAGTGGGATAAAATCACTAAGCCACAGGGTAAAAAAGGAAGAGATGAGAACAAAAACATTTCCCTGTTTTACTCTGCTAAAATTAATGTCTTGTAAACTAAGCTAAGATTCTAGGAAATGATTGCTGCTACACATCTTTCTACTAACAACTCCAGGATACATGTCTGTCTTGAGCCAAATAGCAGTTTAAACCAATGCAGAGCTCGATGTTAATATGACCTTGGGTTCTGAGGGTACCCATGGGAGAGACTGAGGTGAGGGCTTCCACTGGGGCTGGGCAAGAGCCTGAGACTTAAATCAGATTACTCAGGAAGAGGATCAGAAAACAAGATTTGGAAAGAGGTTGCCTCCTAAGGATCAACTTACCATGGAAATAAGGTAGTAAAAAACCCATATTAAAGTGACTGGCTCCCTACCCGCTAAAAAAGCCAAGAAATTGGTGAGTAGATATGCTACGTCTTCTGATTCTTGAGACTAGAGGAAAAGTTTGGGAACCTGGAGGCTTCTTTTGGTAGCTTACCTAGAGACTAACAACTTGCCTGCCATTGCATTGCCATCCTGTATGGTGGAGTGCCACCATTTATCGCTTAAAACCACCCTGCCAGGAGCTTGGGTGCTTCCTCAGTCAGCCCAGAACATGTCAATGATGTAAAAACCCTGCTAAGGGCTGGGCACAGTGGCTTATACCTGTAATCCCAGCACTCTGGGAGGTTGAGATGGGTGGATTGTTTGAGCCCAGGAGTTTGAGACCGGCCTAGAAATAGCGAAATCCCATTTCTACTAAAAATATAAAAATTAGCCAGGTGTGATAGTGCACTCCTGTAATCCCAGCTACTTGGGAGACTGAGGCAGGAGAATCACTTGCACCCAGGAGGCAGAGGTTGCAGTTAGCTAAGATTGTGCCACTGCACTCCAGCCTGGGTGACAGAGCAAGATTCTCAACAACAACAACAAACAACAAAAACCCTGCTAAGGGCTAATGACCCAGAGAGACAAAGATCACTCCGGGCAAATACAACATTCCTGGTGAGAGAGAACTGCTATAAGAGAAAGATGAGGGAAAAGTGTTCAAGAAGATGTAGGTGATACACACATGCACACACACATTTTCTGGTGCTAAAACAAGCCATAATTTCCCTATGAAAAAATGTAGCACATGAATTGAAGGAGAGGATGGTCATCACAGAGGTTTTAAAAAATGGCCTGAAAGACTACAGAAGAAATAGCTCCAAGGACAGTCATGTGAAATCATAATAGAAATCATGAGAGGACAGAGAAAATTTGGGGATAGATTTAATAGACATAACGTATAGCAGAAATACCTTAGAAATAAATTACAAAACTGATAATACAAGAAAATTTTGGGGAGCTGAAGACCCATGTCTACAGACTGAAAGAAACTGTAGAGAAATAGGCAGGGTTAGTGAGGACAGAACATATGCTTTGAAGCCCAGGATAAAATAAAGTTGTACAAATTTCCACGTAGTAAGAGCAAATTATCTACATGTAAATTTTTGTAGTATAGGAAAAGAAAATAATAATTCATGGAATTAATTAAATGGAAAAATAGAGTAGAATATCTACATTAAGAAGGGAAGATATTTTGGGGTGTGGAGGCTAATGCCTGTAATCCCACCACTTTGGGAGGCTGAGGCAGGTGGATCACCTGAGGTTAGGAGTTCTAGACCAGCCTGGCCAACATGGTGAAACCCTGTCTCTACTAAATATTCAAAATTAGCTGGGTGTGGAGGTGCTAGCTTGTAACCCCAGCTACTTGGGAAACTGAGGCAGGAGAATCACTTGAACCTGGAAGGCATAGGTGGCAGTGAGCTGAGATTGTGCCATTGCACTCCAGCCTGGGCAACAAGAGTGAAACTCTGTCTCATAAAAAAGAAGAGAAGACATGGCACAAATTGTAAGTTGATCAAATCGGCATAAATCGGGAAAAGGAAACAGAAAAAACATTGAAAAAAAGTAGATATAAAGTAAAATAGAAAACAAAGTTAAGTATATCAATCATTATGTTAAAGAAAAATGGGCTAGTTTCTCACAGTAAGTGTCAGAGATTGTCAAATTTGTTAAAATATAAAACCTAACTGCAAGCAACTTAGAACAAAGTGGTTAAAAAAAAAGATTAAAACTCAAGATCATCGCATTTCCTGTTCATTGGAGAAAGGAGAGGGAGGAAAGCATGAGGAGCCACTGTGGCCACCAGCGCAGCTCTGTGGAGCCTTGCAGAGCCCAGGGGAGCCCAGGGCCCACACCCACCCTGCCCTGCTACTCACCACCGCCGCAACCTCGGACCTGTTCCCGCCATCTGTTAAAGCATAGGGGTTACTGTGAAGTTCCTGGCATTCAGACCTGCCTGCCCCAGGATATTAAAAAGGCATATCAGGAAACTAGCATTGAAGTGCCACCCAGATAATCCTGAAAATAAGAAAGCAGCATGAAGAAAATTCAAGTAGTGAGGTGTATAAGGTGTTACCAGATGCTAGAAAAAAAGAGACATGTATGACAAATATGGCAAAGAAAAATGGTAGAGGAGAAGGTGGAAGTCATTTTGATAGTCCGTTTGAGTTTGGCTTAACATTCCATCTTTAGGGAAGTTTTAGGTGGAAGGGATCCATTTCCATCTGATTTCTTTGAAGGCCCATTTGAGGGCATTTTTTTGGGGGGGCGGGGATTGAAGAGATTCCTAAAGAAGCAGAAGCTGAGGGATAGGGTCATTTTTCTCTGCCTTCAGTTTACTTTTAGAATTGGATTTTGTTCTTTCGGAACACAATTTATTTCACTTGGGTCCCTTGGTCATAGAGGTCTTATTTTATTCTATTTAAAGTCATTTGATAGTAGTGAGATGGGCAATTTCAAATCTATATCACCTCCTATTAAAATAGTTAATGGCAGAAAAAATAGGAAGAGGTTAAGAGAGAGTAGAAATTGAACAAGATGGCCAGTTAAAGTCCTTAACGATAAGTGGTAAGAAGCATCTGCCACACTTGGATAACAAGTCTTTCAATGCATATATATAATAAAAATGTTAAACTCTAATAAGTACCATTTGAGGATTAACAGTGACATATTTTAAGACATTGAATGAACTTGATTTTTAGTATAATTGTACCTAATCCGAAGTATTTGTAAATAGCTCGTCAGAGGTCCTATTTGTCATAGACTTTTGAGTTTATTGTTGGGACCACATAATAGGACCAATTTGTTTTTATCTTTAAAAGTGTTGTAAACCTCTGTATGCACTTTGCCTTTTTATTAAACCTACTCCATGGTGAGCAGTGACTCTCTAGTAACGGTTGGACAAGATTGTACACTAACACCAGCATGGATCTGCTTGTCCACTGTGTTTGAAATGTGAGCCAAGCAGTTTCAGCCTGCTATGAAGTTGACATTGCCAGATTGAGTCTTCTACATAAACAATTTGAGTTGTTTCAGTATTTCACAGTGGAAGATGTAAATGCATTAATGTTAATACATTTCTAACTTAGTATAAATTACGAGTGTTTTCTAGTCATGCATAAATGCTGGCAACTTAGCAAGTTTTGACACTTGTTTATGTAATGTTAAGCCTGGATTTAAAAAGTAAAGCTGGTAAACTGGGTGTTTGTGATTTGCTTAGAAAATATATAAATACAGGTGTTTGGTGAAAAAAAGAAATAAAAATAGGCAAATGCAATTGAAAAGAAAGCAAGAGGGATGGTATACTGTCTGACAAGGTTGACTTGTGGTTAAAGGCACTTACAAATAAAGGACATTATGCAGTGATTAACGTTTCAGTATGATGGTGACACTGGGTTTTGGTATGCAGAAAATTTATCTGGGCAGAAGACAAAATGAGAAAAATGAACATGTCCCAAGCATGGTTGGAAGGAGCAAAGAAAGCCAAAGTTATTAACCAGTCAAAGAGAATGAAGGTGCAGGTCAACACACTGCACAAGTGGAAGTGAAGAAAGTGAAGACAGAGTAAAAGAAGGACCAGAACAGCCTAATAGAAGCTGTTGCCTTCAGAGAATGAAGAGTCAGAAATTGCCAAGTGTGGAATGACAAGTGTGACGAGTGGTTTATGGAAACAAGAATACTTAATATTTAAGCATTCTTCACAATCACTCCTAAATTTCACAGTTAGTCCCAAAACTTTAGTGGAAGTCAGCCTTGCATAATATGGCAGCAAAAATAGACAGGCATACCTGTTCTATTGTACTTCACTTTAAGGTTTGTGGTAGCCCTGAAGCAAGCAAGTCTGTCAACACCATTCTTCCAACAGCCTGTGCTCACTTCATGTCTCTGTGTCACATTTGGCAATTCTCACAATGTTGCAAACTTTATTATTTTTATATCTGTTGTGATCTGTGATCAGTGATCTTTAAAGTCACTATCGTAATTGTTTTGGGGCACCACGAACCATGCCCATGTGACACTGACCAGGAATTCTCTGTCTCTTTCCCTTTCCTCAGGCCCTCCTATTCTCTGAAACATAAAATAATTTGAAAAATAGCTTAATTAATAACCTTAAAATAGCCTCTAAGTGTTTATGTAAAAGGAAGCATCTCACTTCTCTCACCTTAAATCAAAAATTGGAAATGATTAAGCTTAGTGAGGAGAGCATGTTGAAAGCCTAGATAACACCAAAGCTAGGCCTCTTACAACAGTTAACCAAGTTGTGAATGCAAAGGAAAAGTTATTGAAGGAAATTAAAAGCACTATTCCAGTGACAAGAAAGTGAAACTGTTTTATTGCTGTAATAGAGACAATTTAAGTGGTCTGGATGGGAGATCAAACCAGATACAACATTCCTTTAAACCAAAACCTAATCCAGAGCAAGTCCCTAACTTTATTCAATTTCAGGCCTGATAACACAACATTCATTCTGTAGCCCACAGATCAAAGGGTAGTTCTGATTCTCAAGTCTTATTATTTAAGAAATATATTTTATAAGGTTAAGGTTAAGAGAGGTAAAGAGGCTGCAGAAGAAAATTGTAAGCTAGCACAGCTTGGCTCATGAGATTCAAGGAAAGAAGCTATTTCCATAATATGAAAGTGTAAGGTGAAGCAGCGAGTGCTGCTGGAGAAGCTGCAACAGGTTACCCAGAAGATCTGGCTAAGATCATTGATGAAGGTGGTTACACTAAACAACAGACTTTCAGCATAGATAAAACAGCCTGCTCTTGGAAGAAGGCACCATCTAGGTCAGACTTTCATAGCTAGAGGAGAAAAGTCAATGCCTGGCTTCGAAGCTTTGGAGGATAGGCCGACTCTTGTTAGGAGCTAATACAGCTGGTGATTATAAGTGGGAGCCAATGCTTATTTACTAATCCCAAAGTCCTTTAACCCTTAACAATTATGATACATCTACTCTGTCTGGTTTCTATCAGTGGCACAACAGAGCCTGGATGACAGCACATCTGACAGCAAGGTTTTTTTTTTTTTTAAAGATGGGGTTTCGCCATGATGGCCAGGCTGGTCTTGAACTCCTGACCTCAGGTGATCCACCAACCTCAGCCTCCCAAAGTGCTAGGATTACAGGTGTGAGCCACCACGGCTGGCTTACAGCAAGGTTTACTGAATATACTAAGCTCACTGTTGAGGTCTATTGCTCAGAAAACAAGATTCTTTTCAAAATATTACTGCTCATTGACAAGACACCTCATCACTCAAAAGTTGTGAGGAAGATGTAAACGGAGATTAATGTTGTTTTCAGGCTTGATAACACAACATTCATTCTGTAGCCCACAGATCCAAGGGTAGTTCTGATTCTCAAGTCTTATCATTTAAGAAATATATTTTATAAGGCTATAGCTACCATATGGAGTGATTCCTCTGATGAATATGGGCAAAGTAGATGGAAAACCTCCTGGAAAGGATTCACCATTCTAAATGGCATTGAGAACATTTGTGGCTGGGTGCAGTGATGCTCATGCCTGTAATTCCACTTTGGAAGGCTGAGGCAGGCAGATTGCTTGAGCTCAGGAGTTCAAGACAAGCCTGGGCAACATGGCAAAACCCCATCTCTACTAAAAATTCAAAAATTATCCAGGTGTGGTGGTGCATTCCTGTAATCCCAGATACTCTAGGGGCTGAGGTGGAGGGATTGCTTGAGCCTGGGAGGCAAAGGTTGCAGTGAGCTGAGATCACACCACTGCACTCTCACTCTGAGGGACAGAGTGAGACCCTGTCTCAAAAAATAGGTATTCATGATTCATAGGAGGTAAAAATATCAACATTATCAGAAGTTCAGAAGAAGCAGATTCCAACACCCCTCATGGATGACTTTGAGGGGTTCCAGACTTCAGTGGAGGTAGTAGCTAAAGATGTCATGGAAATAGCAAGAGAACTAGATTTAGAAGTGGGCCTGAAGGTTTGACTAAATTGCTGTAATATTGTGACAAAACTTGAATGAATGAGGAATTGCTTCTTATAGATGACCAAAGAAAGTAGTTTCTTTTTTTTTTTATTGCATTTTAGGTTTTGGGGTACATGTGAAGAACATGCAAGATATTTGCATAGGTACACACATGGCAGTGTGGTTTGCTGTCTTCCGTCCCCTCACCTGTATCTGTCATTTCTCCCCATGCTATCTCTTCCCACCTCCCCACCCCCCCGTCCCTCCCCCATTTCCCCCCAACGGACCCCAGTGTGTAGTGTTCCCCTCCCTGTGTCCATGTGTTCTCATTGTTCAACACCCGCCTATGAGTGAGAATATACGGTGTTTGATTTTCTGCTCTTATGTCAGTTTGCTGAGAATGATGGTTTCCAGGTTCATCCATGTCCCCACAAAGGACGTGAACTCATCGTTTTTGATGGCTGCGTAATATTCCATGGTATACATGTACCACATTTTCCCTATCCAGTCTATCATCGTTGGGCATTTGGGTTGGTTCCAGGTCTTCGCTATTGTAAACAGTGCTACAATGAACATTCGTGTGCACGTGTCCTTATAGTAGAATGATTTATAATCCTTTGGATATATACCCAGTAATGGGATTGCTGGGTCAAATGGGATTTCTATTTTTAGGTCCTTGAGTAATCGCCACACTGTCTTCCACAATGGTTGAATTAATTTACATTCCCACCAACAGTGTAAAAGTGTTCCTATTTCTCCACATCCTCTCCAGCATCTGTTGTTTCCGGATTTTTTAATGATAGCCATTCTAACTGGTGTGAGATGGTATCTCAATGTGGTTTTGATTTGCATTTCTCTGATGACCAGTGATGATGAGCATTTTTTCATATGTTTGTTGGCCTCCAGAAAGTAGTTTCTTGAGATAAGATCTACTCCTGGTGAAGATGCTGTGAACATTTTTGAAATAACAAACGATTTAGAATATTACATGAACTTAGTTGATAAGGCAATGGCAGGGTTTGAGAGGATTGATTTCAGTTTTGAAAGAAGTTCTATTATGAGTAAACTGCTATCAAACAGCATTGTATGCTACAGAGAAATCTTTCATGAAAAGAAGAGTCCAATAATGCAGCAAACTTCACTGTTGTCTTATTTCAAGAAATTGCCACAGCCACCCCAGCCTTAAGCAATCACCATCCTCATCAGTCAGTAGCCATCAATATGCAGGCAAGACCCTTCACCAGCAAAAAGATTACAACTCATGGAAGGAACAGATGATGATTAGAATTTTCTAGCAATAAAGTATTTTTAAATTAAGGTACATACATTGCTCTTTGTAGACATAATGCTTATTTCCAAAGTATGCCTGTAAAACAAAAATATGAAAAATGCAAGGAGAACTTGATAAAAATACAATCAGAAAGAGAAATAGATGTCTCCCAGAGTTAAATACATCTAGCAGACAAATCAGTAAATTCAATTTACTAGATTTCTCCCATCGATTCAAGAAACATTTACAAAATCAATCCTGTATTTGGCCAAAAAGGACACCTTAACAAATTAAAGTTGCCAAAAAATAATAATAATAAAGAAAAATGTATGTTTTTAGGGTTATTTTCCTAATCACACTTCAATAAAACGAGGTATAGATGATAAAAGTTTTCATTTTTGGAAAATTAATCCACGAATCAAAAAGAAATAAAAAGTGAAATTACCAACTATTGAGAAAGCAACGAAGTGGAACGGCAAAAGCTACACTCAAAGTGAACTTATTGCCTTAAATGTCTTTGTTATTAAAGGTAAAAGAGAAAAAATTAAGAAACTTAGTACTCATCACGAGAAACTAGGAAACAAATGAGGAAAGGAACTAAAAAGGATTGGCTTAATATAAATAGAAGTTGAAATTAATAAAGTAGAAAACAAAAGGAAGCCAAAATAGAGCAGAAAGGATAAATAAATCCACAAGTTGTTTATTTTTATTTTTTGAGACCAATAAAGTAGAAAAACTCTCTGTGAACCTGACTGAAAGAATGCACATGGCAAACACGAGGGCATAAGCAGAAATATGCAAGGTTAAAAACAAGTAGGAGACAGAAACATAGATACAGACATGATTCAAAGAATTAGGAGATTATGGCTTGCAATTCTATGGCTACAAATTTGAAAACACAGAGGAAGTGAATGGTTTCCTAACAAAATATAAATTACCTTAAATTACCAATCACTGTAGAAGATGTTGGGCTGGTGATTAAGAATCTATCATGAAAAAAGGCACAAAGACCAGATGGGTTTAATTTTTAAAGAACAGATGATTCCAATGTTATTTAAACATTTCCAGGCCATGGGGGAAAAAAAGGAAAAAAATCCCCTCAATTCATTTTATGATGCCAGATTAATTTTGTTTCCAGAGTCTGATATGCTAGACCAATCTCACTTAAAAATGCGCATACAAAAAATGTGAATGTTACCAAATGTACCTTATGCTTCTGTCTCAGCTTAGGTTCTCTAGATAGACTGTGAGGTAGAGATAGGCATATCCAAGGTTTATTGGGGAGTGCTCTCTTCCTACAACACCTGTAAGAAAGAGGTGGGGGACAAGTGTAGGGAGATTGAAACTGTAGTACTGCTACAATAGTGGCTTGTAACTATCATATTCCATGGGTAACTCTGAACCAGTCATAGGCTGTTCCCTAAGAAGGAACCCTGCTGTGCCATCAGCAGTCCTCAACACTTGGGACAGCTGTGTCACTAAGAGTCTCCTGTTGGAGGTGGCATCTGGGTAGCACACCACGGCATCCATCAGACTTGAGTGACAAGAGTTTCAATTTATACCTGATTACCAGTGTGGTTACTAATATGGTTTGCTATCAAGAAATTGAGCATTATCATAATTTTTTGTGTCAACAAACTTTTAACAATGCATGAAGACCACATAATAGTTAGATGCGGAAAAGGTATTGATGAATTTGTTAATTCATCAGACATTTCTGATACCTCTATAGTTTTACATAGTTCAGCTATATAAATATATCATACATTCTAATGTGAGCATATATAGTCTTCTTTTCCTTTCTCTTTCTTTCTTGGCTTTCCTTCTCCCTCTCTGCTGACATCAATCCTAGTACAGTAAGCAGAATAAATAACTATAATACACTGACCCTAAATAGAAACAGATTTAAATTGACCCAAACTTGTTTCAGGAAGAAGCAGCCTGTATTACCAGGTTCCCTTTTACACAGGCATGTGTTGGTGAATTTTTAATTAAACACATATTTCTCCAGAGCTGTTCCCTAGCTCTTCATTGAACACACCACCAGTATTCCCTGGAGATTGTTAACTCTGACAGGATATAAATAAAAATAAATAAAAGCCAAAAAATCATCAGTGTGACCATGTGTTTAAACAGAAAGCATACTTCTTGGTAGGACTGTAAGTGTTGAAGTAAATCAACACCTGTTTTTCAGGGAATTGAAACAGATCCATTCTGAAGTTCCCAGCTAATCTACCTTTATTAATGGCAAATATTCTCAACAGACAACCCCCCTCCCCTGCCCATAATCAGAGATGTAAAGTTAAAAACCTAATTTTAAAAGTATAAAGCTTTAAATTTAAAATTTTAAAATTTTAAAATTAATATAGGTATAAAATCTTAAGGATGAAACAAATTATAGATTCTAGGTCTCTTTCAGACATACCACATATCTGAAATTAATATGGACCCCTTCCTTTGCAGATCCTGTCTGGTGGCTTGATAGGTAAAGAATCTCAAATCATTGGGAGGACTCAGTCCTAAGACTGAGAGGCACGTCTGTTCTCAGTAATTACTGGAGCTGTGGGTCCTCCTCTGTAGAATTCACCAACTCTGGGCACTCACCCAGTCTAGGGGCACCTCAGTGGCATACTCCCTGAAAGAGAGCAATGACTGAAAGACTCTTAGTGGCTGAATAGTTTAGTGTTTGGTTCCCTGAGGCACATTTGCACATGCTGCCATCCAGGCAGGGAGGTTTGGGAGCATCAGTTACAGTTAGGGAGTGGAATTGGTAACACCTGTTTCCCGTGCGCCACCCAGAGCCAAAAGAATTTCTAGAGGTTGCTCTCCCCTACATTTAAGTTCTCAAAAGGACTCCAATTTAGAATTTTATTATCTGTTTTGAGTAACGCTTATTTTATTGTTACAGGCAGTGCTTCATGGAAATACAGATAATAATAGTAGAAGTTATTCTGATAAGTATTTGTAAGGGAAATGGCTTCACTTTAGTCAGGCCAAGGTGGACTCCAGCACAGCATGACTTAGCGAGTTTGGAGCACAGGTGCACAACCCTGCACATTATGTAACCACACCATGTGAATTGCATTAGGTAACCACTCACATGAGTTCATGCTTAGTCCGGAGCCGCTATTGTCTGTAAAAGGTATAACTAGTTACCCTGCTGATGCTGTAATACAGCTCACTTATGCCCAGAGATAGACTAAAGCCATTTTAAAACTGTCTACAATTCCTTAAGTGTTCTTCCAGCTACCTGCCACTCGCCCACCCATCCCCCTCAGACCTCAGAACTTGACATTTGGCATCATAAACAGGATCCTGAGGTGACTGAGCCTTTGGTCCCCACCGATTCTGGGTTGGCCATATGGCTGCAACATGGGTTGTGGTACCGGGTGGCAGCTGTGATATTCAAATGGTCTTTGGTGGAAACCTGGGCAGTGGTAGATGGGTCCCCCACAAGTATGGAGAAGGCGTGAAGCAGCTGGAAGCACAGAGCACCAAGAAGGAGTGAGCTTTTGCCAGCAGAGTTGGATGGGCATTTTGACTGCACTACGGGAAGTATACACCCAGTCCCTGAGGGAATGCAGCACAGGTGAGACTCTCCGGGCACACGTGGATCATCCGGAGGCCCAGTTACAGGGCTTGGAAAAGGAATTAGAGGCTGCTGTGAATGAAGGACTGGGTTCACTGTCTCAGCCAGAGATCCCCACTTGGTCTGATACCGAGAAGAAACCCCATTATGGGCTCACTCAGTGGTCCATCAGCAGATAGATCATGAACAGCTGTTGGGGCCCCAGGGCAGGCTCAGGGACCACCCCCCACCATAATGCAACATACTTCATATACTGCCTATACCCCAACCGAGTTGTGGGAATTAGGCAAATAGAAGTGCTAGCATCTAGGGGAACCTCTAGACCCCCTCCACTGGGGTCTTTCAGGCACCACTGGGTGTCAGGGTTAAAGCTGAGGGCAGGGGAGTGGGCAGTATGAATGGTGGAAACTACCTAGCCATCCTGCAGAGGTGGGGACACCCCCACCCCTCCCCTTGGAAATATGGGAAGAGCAGGCACAGTGCAGGGAAGTGTGGCTACACTGGAAACTGGGACATGCAGGGGGTAAACTGATGAATCATTTCAGTAACTGTTGAGGTCTGTCGCTCCCCAAGCAAGACATTTGGGAAGCTTGTCAGAAATGCCAGCATGTGTTCAGGCATATCCTAAAAAAAGGCAACTTCCCAGTGTTACACAACAAGTAATGATAGGGTGAGTGTGCTTGACTGGGTGGCAAGTAGACTACATTGAGCCACTGCTGAAGTTGTGAGGGTTTACACGTGCGCTGTTGGCTGTGGACACATTCACAGGCCTGTTATTCACCTACCCTTGCAGGATGGCCAACCAACAGAACACCATCCAGGCCCTGCAATACCGTATGGTTGCCCTCTGGCCATTGAGAGTGATAAGGGAACACATTTCATTGGACAAAAGGTACAATGATGGATACAACAAATAGACATAAAGTGGGGATTCCATGTGTCATACAACCCACAAGCTGTGGTATGATTGAGTGATGTAACAGGATCTTGACAAATGGGTTACACTTGCATGTCACACCCCTGTCTTTGTGGAGCTGGAGTTCCAGGCTGGACCTGGTGCTTTACACCTTGAATGAATGGCCACAGAAAGCTGGCCCGGCCCCAGTGGAGGTTGTGTTTCACAGGGCCACCACCCAAATTCAGTTGGAGACATATAACAAGGATGACCTCCTCTAACCTGTTGTTGCCTGCCCCAACACCCCTGAAGGCAGGGGAACAGAAAACCTGCTATGGCCATGGACCCTCCAAGCTTTCCACTGCTGGTGATTGGCCATCTTAGCTCCTTGTGGGGAGGGCCTACAATATGACTTACATGTCATTTTTTGAGTGTTCAGTACATGGCTGCCAAGGGTGGCTGTTTGTAGGGGGATGGCCAAGGATGGAACCCTCCTCCAGGGGATATATGCACTATCTGTGTGGCCTATTATGAACTCTCTTGTGACTTTGGCATGGATACAGGGCTCAAAGGAACCATGGAGAGCTGAGAAGGTGTGATACCATCACCCAAGGCAAAAGCCCTTGGCAGCTGCATTGTTATCCAGGGATGGAAGTTTAGCCTGCATTTTGCCTGGGGGATATGGGTTACCTCTCTTAGTTCCTGTTCCTATTCTGTCATTTCAACCATAGATTAATATCCAGTTGCATTGTGGACTGGGCCCATACCTACGTTGAGGTGACCAATGTTTCCAGTTGTTGGGTCTGCACCACCTTTTCAACAGCAACTGCAATGGCTTGCCCTGGCACATATATCCCACATCTGCAGAGAACTAAACATGGCTGGAGACTTGGGGTCCCATTGCTGATGCCTGGAACACAATGTGGCAAGCATGCCACAAGACCCATGGCTGGCCCATAGCATTTATGATGAGTGGGGCTGGCTAGGTGGAACATGTAGTATCCCAAGCCCAGGCACCGTGGTGCACAGAGCAACATTGGGGTAACACCACTGTGGTATGGGTACCAGTCATGGCGTGTGCAAACATAACATATGTCACCACACTGAAGGTATGGTGGATGAAATGCCCCACCAAGGTTAGGCCCCAATGAACTTTGTGCCCTCTGGGAGTTTATACAATGGGGACACAGCATGGCCTTACCTATCAGTGAACTGGGCTGGAGGTTGTACCTGGGGGTGGCCTTATGTACCTGCCACTGTTATCCCACATTGCCCAGATGCCCATATAACTGGGAGGCACTATGCTCTCAGTTTTTACAGGTGTGATGAGCCCCCTGGAGCTTCTACCCTTTGGCAATGACCATCCCTGGAACAGGTGTCATAACTGTAGAAGCACAATTTACTGCTCCTGCATCACACACCACTCAGGCTCTGAATTACACCTCAGTGGCTCTCCTGTTCATAAATGAGGTTTATCTGATCAAAAAGGTGGTGTAATGGCCTTAGACATAACTGCTGCCTGAGGATCCACCTGTGTCCTTTTAGGAACACAATGTTGTACCTTTATTCTTGATAATCAGCAGAACATAACAACAGCCCTATAAGGGTTCTTACAGGAGATTAAGGCAGTTGAGAGCCCTACTGTCAACCCCCTACAGAGATGGTCGGCATCCCTTGGCTCTGGCCAACATTGGGCCCTAATAGCATAGCTGAGTTCCCAGTAGTGAGCTGTTGCTCTCTGTATTGTTGTTGGGAGTTATGGATTCAGGGCTCAGCCATACAGGCACGTGCCCCTATCTGGAGGATGCCCTCAGCCTAGTGGGTGCACTGTAAGGGAAATGGCTGTGCTTTAGTCAGGAGTAGACCAAAGCAGCCTTCTGCCATGGTATGACTCAGTGGGTTTGGAGTGCAGGCGCACAACCCTGTATATTATATCATAATGTCATATGAGGCATATACGATTACCACTCACATGAGCTCGTCTTGGCTCAAAGCCACTATTGTCTGTAAAAGGTATACCCTGCTGATGGTCTACATACAGGTCACTCATCCTCAGACAGTAAAGCCGTGTTGAACTGTTTACAATTCTTAGAGTGTTTTTTCAGCTACCCGCCACTTGCCCACCAACTCCCCTTAGACCTCAGTTGGAACCTGAGTGTTGAATCAGAACAAGGGGCCAATTGAATTTCAAGTTTAATGACTACAAGCTAAGTCATCCTGATAGACTGTTCTAAAACAGACCTGAGATGCTCAATGTGATCTGAGTAGTTCAGGCTTGGCAACTAAGACTCTTTTCTTCCGGATGGCAATGGAATGAGTACCACTCAGATTTTGTTCTGTCGTTTTCCTTTTTCAGTGCTTTCAAATATGACTAATCCTCCTTTAAGTTGGCCCATTCGTGTGTGTGTGTGTGTGTGTGTGTGGGGTGTATATATACACCCCACACACACACACATATATACACACATATATGTACATATACACTCACATATATATGTGTGTGTGTGTGTATATATATATATATATATATATATATATATATATATATATATATAAATGTCTTGGCTGAGTGTGGTGGCTTACACTTGTAATATCAGCACTTTGGAAGGCCAAGACAGGTGGTTTACTTGAGGCCAGGAGTTTGAGACCAGCCTGGACAACATGGTGAAACCCCATCTCTACTAAAAATACAAAAATTAGCCGGGCATAGTGGCACATGCCTGTAGTCCAAGCTACTTGGGATGCTGAGGCATGAGAATCTGGGAGGTGAGGTTGCAGTGAGCTGAGATCGTGCCACTGCATGCCAGCCTAGGTGACAGACCACAAGTCTGTCTCAAAAAAAAAAATTATTTAATTGATTGATTAATGTCTGTTGGGAAAATTTTAGTAAAATGCTGCTGACCCAATCCTTATCTTATTATTGATATTATGTGGAATAGAACAAAATAGACCTCAAACTGTGTCTGAAATATGTAATTTCTGAAACAAAGTTTTCTTCAAAGAAATCTTAAGAATCAAAGAGAAAAACAGATCTTTATCTTTGGTTTTGTTGTTTGCTTATTTTTAGAAGGAAAAAGGAAAAGAAGAAAAACATCTTGCAAGGTAGACAAGAACCACTTTATTTTAAGCAGTTGAGGTAGTCATCTGGTTAGACACAGAGGACAAGGATGGATGAGCTCTTTGGACTCTACTGACTCTATGTTATGTGGCTCATGTGCCACAAGATACCTCTTCACGTGATGTTCTTCCACTGACAGCGAGAACATTTCTCAAGAAATGTAAATAAATGTGAAGTGCAACAGATCTCCAATTCTTCATAAGAAACAGATTTTTAGAGAGAATTAATTTCATATTTTCCATCCATTTGATGCTGTTTTCCCCAAGCCTTTATTTCTTTTCTTTTTAATTCTCCACAAATTCTTTGGTGGAAAACTGCAATTACACTGAACTACAGAGAGTGGTTAGATGATGTATGCATATATTTTATGTTTTAATGATTCTTTTATCCTCTTGTGAAATCAGAGTTAGATATCTCTATTCAACTGGTCTAATAACCAAGGTCAGTTCATTTGTAATGTTAAAATAACCAAAACCACATTATATTGAATTCTTCTCATTAACAACATGATTGCCTCTTTTCTATATTTTATTCCTTTTTATATAAACAAAATACACACATACACAAATAATCCCTCACATTCCCAATTAGAAGAATAATTTTGAGTGGCACTGAATTAAGAAAGAATCATCAAGTTGGAGATTTAGCAGCGTCAACCTTCAAACTTCCCAAAAGCAATTTGGCACTAACAAGGATATACACTTACTATGTGTTCTGGTCTCCAACAGCAGTCCCATCCTAGGAGTGATTCTGTGGCTTTACATCAACAGCTGTAATGAACTAGAGAGTGAGATAATTTTGAGTCCTGATTACTCAAAACTCATCAATGGTTGGTTTTTCTCTGCCCAAACTGACCACTTTTTTTTCTACTTGTGCAAATGCATTGCCCTGTTCTTTTCATTCAACACCTATTCCTTTCACTCAAACTATAGATTTAGCAGATTTCTTCTCTTTGGGAGTGGCAGAATTTTTCTCAAACTTATGAACAGCAGTCTGCTTGGAACTGAGAATGGCGAGGACACAACACTCTGCTTTAGTTAGTTGTGTGTTAATTGAAGATAGGTTTATGGGGGTGATTGAGCTTATGTTGGAGGATGCTGAAGTAAACCACCTCACAAGCTACAAATCAAGATTCCTGAAGAGAAATCATATCATACTTTGAGATGAGACTTTAGCTAATGCTAGGGTTATAGACAAGTAAAAGAAAAAGGAGAGCATGGAGTATGGATAATGGGAAGCACAGGGTTCCAGTAAATGCCTTGTAGTGTACCATTTTGGCAGATACTGATGCCCATTAATACTACAATTGAGTACCAGACCAGGGCAGTATCACAAATAAGGAATTCTAAGCTTCCGTACTGAGAAACATATCTACTTGAGTTTCTAACATTATCCTAAGGATCTGCCATGAAACTGATGTGTTACAGGGTCCTCTATCCATTTTAGTAATGACATGCAAATATTTATATGATTTCCAAGGTACTTTACCCCAAATCATGTTGCGTAATTGACAGTAAAGTAGAAGCTTCCAGTGTTAGAGAGAAATGAAGAGGTGCCCTTTCTATATCCCTTTTTTATGTGGTTTTCTGCAATATGATAGCTGCACCATTAAGATGCTGAAATGTGCTGCTTTCCTTTTACTTTTCTTGAATATTTCTCTTGCAATGTGTTCAAAGCTGTGGCCTAGAAGATATGTCATGGGTCCAACCTGCCTTTCTTTACCTTTTAGAGGCAATATGATATAAGAGATACACGTCCTTGGACTGAAAATCAGCAGTACTAATTACCAGTACTACTTATACTATTTTTTAAATGTGTAACTTCAAACAAGGCACTTTACACTCTAAGCTCCATTTATAAAACAGAAGAGTTAACTAATTCTCTGGTTTGCCAAGGTTTTCTTTTTATTTTTTTTTGGATTAGAATCCTTATTTGCCAGTGGAATTTTATTTTAAAAAACCCTAACATATAAAACAGAGCAAAGTGGAATTCCTTAAGTTGAAGAAGGGTGGGTGGCATGTTGAACCCTGTCCATTTGATCTCAAGTTCTCCTCTGCACTTCCACTGTGTTGGCCTCTGAGTCTCTTCCATGGAGCCCAGGAGATTAAAAGCACAACTCTAGATGAGTCTTCTGAGTCCTAAATTCTGTGATTCAACAAAAAGTTACCTCACTCTTCTCTGCTTGGATGCAGAGTATCTGGCTCAATTTCAGTTAGTGTGTGTAATGTCAGAGAAAGGGAAAGTCAGGAAGTACAAACTTTACAAAAAAGAAAAACACAGCCAGCAGAAAATAGACTTTAAATCTATGTAGGGACGTTTGTTAAATTGGTTTGAATTCCACTGTTATATCTGCTGGCATCCCTTACTGGGTTTGGATCTATAAACCTAGCTTTGTGGAGTTGAGGCTCCCTCTCATTGTGAATGCAAGGACAACCTCTCCCTACAGACTTACACTTGCTCCAGTTCCCAAGCCCTTCTCAATGGAGGAGGAACCCATACTGCCTCACCCCTACCTGCCATTTCATTTTGCAACCTCGAAAACTGTCATCCAGAATCCAGTGACATAACCAATGCCCATGTGTCTCCACAGGTCTTCTCTATGGCCAGCCAGAAAAGGGTCAGGAGCAGTATGAGGTGGGTGGATCACTTGAGGACAGGAGTTTGAAACCAGCCTGGCCAATATGGTGAAACCCTGTCTCTACGAAAAATATAAATAAATTAGCTGAGCGTGGTAGGGAGCGCCTGTAATCCCAGCTACTTGGGAGGCTGAGGCAGGAGAATCTTTTGAACATGAGAGGCAGAGGTTGCAGTGAGCTGAGATCGCACCACTGCACTCCAACGTGGGCGACAGAGAAAGACTCTGTCTCAAAACACGAAAAAAGAAAGAAATCTGATGCAAAGCAATCTTAAGCACTAACTATATGGCAGGTATTATGCTAAGAACTTTATTACTATGCATGCTTTCTGAACAATCTGGTAAAGTGATTTTATTATCCCCCTTCTCACTAATGAAGAAACTGAGACTCAAAGTTTTGTTTTTAGAAACAAAAACAATAACTAGCACACCAGCAAGAGCTCTGAGCACCTGCACCATCTTCTTTGCAGCCCTGCATTGTTACTTAGGATTGAGACACCAACCTGCTCAGCTAAGACCCAGAAATTCCTGCAGACCCTTGCAGCTCTGGTTGACTGGTCTAGGGTAGTTTACAATTGATTACAGGAGTCCATTAACCAACATAGGTCACTTATAAAATAATCTAATGTTTACAATACCACTACATGTTTAGAAAATATTATAGATCACTCACTGTGGTGGAAGGTAATTTACATTATGGAAGCAACCATTTAATCATTGCAATTTGCCAAGTTATTACCTATTCAACTAATTATCTTTTAATTATGTAGTTTCAAAATTTAAACATATTATTTTAGCCAATGTCAAAATCTCATTTCATAATTTCCCAATGAAAAGTATAATTTACAGTACAATGTAATTTCCTATAGAGATTAAGTTTCATTTAATTCTAATTACAGGATAAATAGTCCAACAATTGCCATGACATAACCAGTGAGGAACCTTGGCCTTTTAGGAAAATGCAGTTGTAGAATTGCAGAAGGTAAAACAAAAGTAGTCAACTGGGTTTTTCCAGAGATGTTAAGAAAGCACTGACTTTCTATACAAAAACCACTGATCAGCAACCTAAGAGTGGTTCTCAACTGGCTGCACATTAGAATACTCTGGGGAGCTTTAAACAAACAACGTAATGCTCAGGGGTCACCCTCAGGGATTCTCATTTAATTGTTCTCAGTCTGTGTGTGTGGGGTGAGATGGGAAGGTAGGTTTTTTGAAAAATCTCTACAAATGATCCTCCTGTGCGGCCAAGGTTGAGAACCACTGAAAAGGTGATTTTAGCCTGTGCTGCCTTTAGTTTAGTTTGTTTTGAAGGAAGTTGCTGGTAGACACTGAGTCAAGAAGCATATGTTGGGCATGAAGGGAGCAGTAAAGCAGGAGTTTACAGTTGGAAGTAAGAAGATCCAGAAAACTATCCTGACTATAGGTTTATAAAGTAGAGAGTTAGGAGTTTGTAGTGTAGAAAGGTGAGATGTAGGGTGCGGGCCAAGATTCTAGGTACTCACACTCAGTTGCTAAAACTTAACAGTATCATTTGTCAGGGACTTGCGAAAGGTCAGGAACTTGTTTAGATAATTTACCTGCTATAGGACTGTGCACCTTGGATCTGAAAGGCAAAGTAACCTGAGTTACAGTCTCCTTATAAAATTATGGGCCACGCTTACTTTGAATTTAAAGTAAGAATTTAACAATTCTTACTTTGAGAAATTTAATATATGAAGCTTTCTATGTTTTTTTTCAGCTCTCAGAGAAAAAAATATTTGAATAAAGTGAATGCCTTTGTGGCTTTGTTTGCTGGGACAAGGTCCACAACCTATGCCTCTCCTCTTGACTCCCTACTTTGCATTAAGATAATGTATTTAAAGATTTAATATATCAAACTTTCCTTGATTTCATCTCAGTTCTCACAGAGATAAAAAATACTTGAATCAAAAAATTCTGGACCAAAATAAATCTGTTAGTAAATATAATAGCCATAGTTTAGAAGACCGTGGGCTGAAGTGAAGGTAGTAAGTTACCTCTGGATTGTTCACAGTTACAGATTGAACTCCTTTTTCTACTCTTTCCCCTCTTTTCACTACTGAACTTGACTAGTCCAAAAAGAAAAAAATGTGATTCCACTCATTTCATTTAAATATACAAATATATACTTGACACACCCAATCTTGGGTAAGATACTTTCAAGATCACAAAGGTGAACGATAGCTGTTTTGTACTCCATGGGACTCATAATCTTTGATTTCTTGTACTTGCTGAAATTGCCAAATTAGTGTGGCATCATGGGGTAACAAAAATGGAACCTCAGTTGCAAAAATGGGAGAAAGGATAGAGGAGACTTGGCTACAGGTGGGTTCAGTCCCAAGTGAGCATGTTTGGAAGACTGTCTTCTGCCCCAAAGATGTTTCTGTGATGAAAGCTCAACGGTCATGGTATTCCATACACTAAACACTTAACTGAGGACTGAACTCTGACCTTTTCTTTTTCTTTCTCAAATTCCTTTCTAAGGAGCCTGGGAGGCCAAGCCTTACAAACCATAAATCTTGTTAAACAGGTTTTTTTGACTCATTATATTGTGGCCTACTCTCCAACCTGACTCTGTATAGCATCACATGGCAGATAACAGACCTTTTTATCTTAATTTAAGCATTCCTTTCTACTTACTCCAAGTTTTTAGACAAAGCTTAAGTCTTTCAAACAATTGCCAAATAAAAAAATCTCTGAACGCACCTATGACTTGTAAGCCCCTGCTTCGAGATGTTCTGCCTTTTTGGGCAAATCCAGTGTATACTTCCCATGTATTGATTTATGATTTTACCAGCAATTCCTGTCTCCCTGAAATGTGTAAAACCAAACTGTAACCTGACCACATTAGGCAGACTTTCTCAGAAGTTCTCCAGACTATTTCCCCAGGCCATGATCATTCATCTTGGCTCAGACTAAACCTCAAGTATTTTGGCAGAATTTGGTTTTTCCATCATCATAACCAACCTGACAGCTTCAAAGGCAGCCATGTGTAAAACCTGAGCCCACACTCAAAAAGGTATTTTATTCTCTTTGTAGCAATTGTGAATGGAAGTTCGTTCTTGATTTGGCTCTCTTTAAGTCTGTTATTGGTGTATAGGAATGCTTGTGATTTTTGCACATTGATTTTTTTATCCTGAGACTTCGCTGAAGTTACTTATCAGTTTAAGGAAATTTTGGGCTGAGATGATGTGGTCTTCTAAATATACAATCATGTCGTCTGCAAATAGAGACAATTTGATTTCCTCCTTTCCTAATTGAATACCCTTTATTTCTTTTTCTTGCCTGAATGCTCTGGCTAGAACTTCCAATACTATATTGAATAGGAGTGGTGAGAGAGGGCGTCCCTGTCTAATGCCAGATTTCAAAGGGAATGCTTCCAGTTTTTGCCCATTCAGTAGGATATTGGCTATAGGTTTGTCATAAATAGCTTTTATGATTTTGAGATATGTTCCGTCAATACCTAGTTTAGAGTTTTTAGCATAAAGGGCTGTTGAGTTGTCAAAGGGCTTCTCTACATCAATGAGATAATCATGTGGTTTTTGTCTCTGGTTCTGTTTATATGGTGAATGACGTTTATAGACTTGAGTTATGTTGAACCAGCCTTGCATTCCCAGGATGAATCCTACTTGATTGCAATGGATAAGCTTTTTGATGTGCTGTTGCAATCGGTTTGCCAGTATTTTATTGAAGATTTTTGCATCTTTTTTCATCATGAATATTAGCCTGAAGTTTTCTTTTCTTGTTGAGTCTCCACCAGGTTTTGGTATCAGGATGATGTTGGTCTCATAAAAAGATTTGGGGAGTATTCCCATTTTTGGATTGTTTGGAATAGTATCAGAAGGAGTGGTACCAGCTCCTCTTTGTATGTCTGGTAGAATTTGGCTGTGAACCCATTTGGACCTGGGCTTTTTTTGGTTAGTAAGCTATTAATTGCTGCCTCAATTTCAGCCCTTGTTATTGGTCTATTCAGGGTTTTGACTTCTTCCTGGTTTAGGCTTGGGAGGGTTTAAGTGTCCAGGAATTTATCCATTTCTTCCAGGTTTACTGGTTTATGTGCATACAGTTCTTTGTAGTAATCTGTGATGGTAGTTTTTATTTCTGTGGAGTCGGTGGTGATATCCCCTTTATCATTTTTTATTGCATCTATTTGATTATTCTCTTTTCTTTTTTATTGATCTGGGTAGTGGTCTGTCTGTTTTGTTGATCTTGTCAAAAAACCAGCTGCTAGATTTGTTGATTTTTTTGAAGGGTTTTTTGTGTCTCTGTCTCCTTCAGTTCTGCTCTGATCTTAGTTATTTCTTGTCTTCTGCTAGGTTTTGAGTTTTTTTGACCTTGCTCCTCTAGCTCTTTCAATTTCGATGATAGAGTGTCGATTTTAGATCTTTCCTTGCTTCTCATGTGGGCATTTATTGCTATAAATTTTCTTCTAGACCCTGCTTTAAGTATGTCCTAGAGATTCTGGTACGTTGTGTCTTCATTCTCATTGGTTTTGAAGAACATCTTTATTTCTGCCTTCATTTCATTGTTTATCCAGTCAACATTCAAGAGCCAGTTGTTCAGTTTCCATGAAGTTGTGTGGTTCTGAGTTAGTTTCTGAATTCTGAGTTCTAATTTGATTGCCCTGTGATCTAAGAGACTGTTATGATTTCTATTCTTTTGCATTTGCTGAGGAGTGATTTACTTTCAATTATGTGGTCCGTTTTAGAGTAGGTGTAATGTGGTGCTGAGAAGAATGTATATTCCGTGGATTTGTGGTGGAGAGTTCTATAAATGTCTATTAGGCTTGCTTGGTCTAGGTCTGGGTCAAGTCCTGGATATCCTTACTAATTTTCTGTCTCATTAATCTAATACTGATAGTGGAGTGTTAAAGTCTCCCACTATTATTGTGTGGGTGTCTAAGTCTCTTTGCAGGTCATTAAGAACTTGCCTTATGTATCTGGGTGCTCCTGTATTGGGTGTGTATATATTTAGGGTTGTTAGCTCTTCTTGTTGCATTGATCCTTTTACCATTATGTAATGCCCTTCTTTGTCTCTTTTGATCTTTGTTGGTTTAAAGTCTATTTTATCAGCGACTACAATTGCAACTGCTTTCTTTAGTTCTCCATTTGCTTGGTAGGTCTTCCTCCATCCCTTTATTTTGAGCCTATGTGTATCCTTGCATGTGAGATGGATTTCCTGGATACAGCACACCAATGGGTGTTGACTTTTTATCCAATTTGCCAGTCTGTGTCTTTTGATTGGGGCATTTAACCCATTTACATTTAAGGTTACTATTGTTATGTATGAATTTGATCCTTCCATTTTGATGCTAGCTGGTTGTTTTGCCCATTCGTTGATGCATTTTCTTCATTGTATTGATGCTCTTTACTATTTGGCATGTTTTTGGAGTGGCTGGTACTAGTTGTTACTTTCTATGTTTAGTGCTTCTTCCTGGACGTCTTGTAAAGCCGGTCTGGTGTTGATTAAATCTCTGAGCAATTGCTTATTCACAAAGAATTTTATTTCTACTTTGCTTATGAAGCTTAGTTTCGCTGGATATGAAATTCAAGGTTGAAAGTTCTTTTCTTTAAGGATGTTGAATATTGCCCCCACTCTCTTACGGCTTGTAGGGTTTCTTCTGAGAGATCCACTGTGAGTCTGATGGGCTTCCCTTTGTGGGTAACCCAACCTTTCTCTCTGGCTGCCCTTAGCATTTTTTCCTTCATTTCAACCCTGGTGTATCTGATGATTATGTGCCTTGGGGTTGCTCTTCTTAAGGAATATCTTTGTGGTGTTCTTTGTATTTCCTGGACTTGAATGTTGGCTTGCCTTGCTAGGTTGGGGAAATTCTCCTAGATAATATCCTGAAGAATGTTTTCCAGCTTGGATTCATCTCACCATCAGATTCAGGTACACCTATCAAGTGTAGATTAGGTCTTTTCACATAATCCCATATTTCTTGGAGACTTTGCTCATTTCTTTTTACTCTTTTTTCTCTAATATTGCCTTCTCATTTTATTTCATTGAGTTGGTCTTCAGTCTCTGATATCCTTTCTTCTGCTTGGTCAATTCAGCTATTGAAACTTGTGTATACTTCGAAAAGTTCTTGTGATGTGTTTTTCAGCTCCATCAATTCACTTATATTCATCTCCAAGCTGTTTATTCTCATTAGCATTTTGTCAAACCTTTTTTCAAGGTTCTTAGTTTCTTTGCTTTGGGTTAGAACATGATCTTTTAGCTCAGAGAAGTTTGTTATTACCCACCTTCTGAAGCCTGTTTCTGTCAATTCATCTGATTAATTCTCCATCCAGCCTTGTTCCCTTGCTGGTGAGGAGTTGTGATCCCTTGAAGGAGGAGAGGTGTTCTTGTTTTGGGTATTTTAATCCTTTTTCCACTGGTTTCTTCCCATCTTTGTGGATTTATCTACCTGTGGTCTTTGTGGTTGGTGACTTTCAGATGGGTCTCTGAGTGGACATCCTTTTTGTTCATGTTGAAGCTATTTCTTTCTGTTTCTTAGTTTTCCTTCTTACAGGCAGGCCCCTCTGCTGCAGGACCACTGGAGGTCCACTCCAGACCCTGGTCGCCTGGGGATCACCCATGGGGGCTGCAGAACAGCAAGGATTGCTTCCAGTTTCTTCCTCTGCTATCCTCATCCCAGAAGGGTACCTGCCAGATGTCAGCCTGAGCTCCCCTTTATGAGGTGTCTCTTTGTGTATACGGGGGTCAGGAGCTGCTTGAGGACACGGTCTGTCCCTTATAGGAGCTCAAGTGCTGAGCTGTGAGCTCTGTTTTGTTCAGAGCTGCTGGGCTGGTACATTTAAATCTGCTGCAGCGGAACTCATAACTGTCTTTTTTTTTCCCAGTTGCTCTGTCCCAGGAATGTAGGGCTTTATTTATAAGTTCCTGTCATTCTGCTGCCTTTTTTGAGAGATGCCCTGCCCAACTAGGAGGTAGCCTAGTCACAGTCTGCCAGTAGAGGTGTTGCTGTGCTGCCATGGGCTCTGCCCAGCTGCTGTGTCAATTTCCTTACAGTTTTGTTTATAGGGGTATAGTTAGAACTGCCTCGGTAATGGTGGTCTGCCTCAGTAATGACTAACTGTCTCTGTAATGGTGGACTGCCTTGGTAATGGCAGATGCCTTCTCCCCACAGAGCTGGACCATCCCTGGTACAGCTGTGCTTGCCGTGAAACTCTCAATCCAGAGTGTTTCAGATTGCTGGTGTTTATGGAGCCAGATCACCTGGCTCCCTGTTTCAGCCTCCTTTTTTTCAGTTGAATGGGCAACTCTGTCTCTCAGGCATACCAGTCGCCAGTTGAAATGGTGCCCAGATTTGTGTGAGTTTTTGTGCGGAGACCCGCTGTGCTGGCTGAAACAGTCACGCTGGAGACTCGTGGTGCTTTTCCACCCGAGAATCTTCTGGTCTGGGGGCAGTAAAAATTCACTTGGAAATGCAGGGATCACTTACCCTCTGTGTTTTCACTGGGAACCGCAATCTAGAGCTGTTCCTATTCAGCTATCTTGGATCCTCCCGATTTTTAATAACTTTTTTGTTTGAAACATTGTTTGGTTGGCTGTGTGCCCACGAAAATCTCATCTTGAATTGCAGTTGCCATAATCCCCACGTGTCATGGGAGGTATGCAGTGGGAGGTAATTGAATCATGGGAACAATTACCCCTGTGCTGTTCTCATGATAGTGAGTGAGTTCTCATGAGATCTGATGGTTTTATAAGGGACTTTTCTTCCTTTTCTCGTCACTTCTCTTTTTTGCCTCCATATGAAGGAGGACATGTTTGCTTCCCCTTCTGCCATAATTGTAAGTTTCTTGAGGCCTCTCCAACCCTGTAGAACTGTGTCAATTACAGAGTCCCAGCACTTTGGGATGCTGAGGCAGGCAAATTGCCTGAGCTCAGGAGTTCAAGACCAGCCTGGGCAACATGTTAAAACCTTGTCTCTACTAAAATACAAAAAATGAGGCGAGCATGATGGTGCATGCCTGTAGTCCCAGCTACTCAGAATGTTGAGGCAGGAGAATTGCTTGAACCTGGAAAGTGGAGGTTGCAGTGAGCTGAGATTGCACCACTGCACTCCAGCCTGGGTGACAGAATGAGACTATCAAAAAAAAAAAAATCTATTAAACCTCTTTTCTTTACACATTACCCAGTGTTAGGTATTTCTTCATAGCAGTGTAAGAATGAACGAATACAGTATTTAAATATTTACCTTTTCTCAACCTAATCTCACTAGAATTCAGACACTATTAGGTGCATTGTCTTATTTTATGGCAAGATAGTTTTTTGTACAAGTTCAGTAAAAACTCATTTTTTCTGTACATACATTTGGAACACAACTGGAAATACTGGTTATTTTACCAAGGTTATCAGTGGAATGTCATTAACATTAACACAGGAACAGAAAACCAAATACCAAATATTATTACTTATAAGTGGTAACTAAACACTGAGTACACATACATGTGAAGATGGAAGCATTAAACAGTAGTGATTCCAAAAGGAGGAGGAAGGGAGTGGGGCAAGTGTTGAAAACTGCTTATTAGGTACTGTGTTCACTACTTGGGCAATGGGATCATTAGAAGTCAAAACCTCAGCCTCACACAATATACCCCATGTAACAAACCTGCACATGTACCCCCAAATCTAAAAATTTTTTAAAGTCTAATCTGAGATTACTTATGAAAAGTTCCAGCAAAGCCAACTTTGAAAGGGCCTATATGACAAATTACTGTTCTTACTGCACTTTATACAAATAATCAGGCCAAGTTAATGAGGCTAAGGATAATTACAAATTAGTTTTGTCATAAATATCTTGGGTAGAAATAGGAAATCAGAGAGAAAAGTTATATTTCAGAAGAAAACTATAGTGTATCGGTTATTAGATTATAGCCCTATTCATTGTTTTTATTATTTGCCTATGATTTGGACTGAATTCTCTCTCTCTTTTTTTTTCCCTCTGGCTACAGGTTTTCCAAATTAACAGGTCCAAATTTTCCTCCCATTTTTCTGACTTGGACTCATTGAAATTAAAACTGTCTTTTTCCTGAAGCTTTACAAATTGAAGTTAGTCAACTTGACTTTAAAAAATAATCACTGTAACATATTTGGACAAACTTTACACACAAACTATGATCCAAGAAAATCTGTCAGTTTGCCTTTAGCCTTCTTAGCTGGCCACCCTCCAGATTCTAGGACTAGTTTGTAGACTGCTCTAGACACTGGCCTTAGTTTTTCTTCTTTAATATGAGACATAGAAATGCCTCATATTAAAGATTTGCTTGCCTGCATCATATATAGAGACCTAGCATTGAGAGCCCATCTGCAATGCCATCTTCTAAAATGAGACACAACTGTTCAATTGGACTGGCCTATTCCCAGAAATAAGAGATCTGTTTAATGGTATACTTTGCCATCAGCTGCTAACCGAATTTTCTTTCAACAGCAACCAGACTGGCTTTTAGCATGTGAAACTTCCAGGGAAGCTTCAGACAGGGAAACGTTGGGGCTTAGAAACTGATATTCCAAAATATGGCACTTTGACATGCCAGACTGAAAAAGCATCCTCAGAGTCTCTCTGACCTCTCCTCCACCCCACCCCTAGTTTCTAAATCCTCTCTTTCTTCCAAAGCACAGGATGTTCTCTTATCTACCTAAAACCCAGACCTGCCAAAGACAGACAATACTGCCTTCCCTGAGGTTTCTTTAACTGAACTCCTACTGCAGGAAGAAAGACTGAAATCTGTCAATACAAGAGACTTTTGTCACACTGTTTTGCAGACCAAACAGACTTTGTCCCAGGCCACTGTATATTCTCCAATCCTATTGAATTTACTTAAGAATTATTTACTGGGGCTAGGGAAGAGATAGCATTAGGAAAAATACCTAACGTAGATGATGGGTTGATGGGTGCAGCAAACCACCACAGCACGTGTATACCTATATAACAAACCTACATGTTCTGCACAGGTACCCTAGAACTTAAAGTATGATAAATAAGTAAGTAAGTAAGTCGGGGAGGGTAACAGAAAGTTGTCTCCCACGAAATTTCTCTTCCAGATGTCAAGGAATCTGTCAGGCTACCTAAAAAGAACTTCATGCACAGCTCAACTGGGCTCCCTGACTCAACCAATAATAATTTTTTTAAAGCAAATAAAAAATCATTTACCATACCCCTTAAAATCACCCACATTCCTTTTCTTTCTTCCCCTATGAAGAAGGGTATATAAGCATCCGTAACTCATTGGGTTATTGGGTAACTATTCTGCTGAGATTTCCCTGTGCTATGCATGTTAAAATAAATTTTTATGTTTTTTCCTATTCTGTCTTTTGTCAGTTAATTTTCAGCAAACCTTCAGGGAGAATAGGGGAAGTTTTCCCTTGGCCCTACCGTGTCTTTCAAAGAACAAAAGTTGTTAATTTTGATGGATCCTAACTTACTCATTTTGTATTCTATGAATAATAATGTTGGTGTCATACCACAACATTGATTAACTGTAGCTTTATAATGTCTTGAAATTAGATAGTATTAGTTCTCCACCTTTGTTCTTCTAAAAAATGGTTTCAGCAATTCTACATTCTTTACATTAATTCAAGACCTTCCTTCTTTTCTAACATAGTTGTCTAGTAGTATACATTTTCCCCATAAGTATTGCTTTAAAGGCATCCCACAAGTTTTGATATGTTGTGTTTTCATCTTCAATCAGTTAAAAATACTTTCTCATGTCTGTTTTGATTTCTGCAACCTGTGGATTATTGAGAAGTGTGTTGATGCCAGCAAAAAATTTACAGATTTTTTGCATACCTTTCTGTTAGTGAATATCTAATTCTATTGTGGTCAGAGAACATACTTTGTGTGACTTGAATACTTTTAAATGTATTGAGGCATTTTAATGGGCCAATGTATAGTCTGCCTTGATAAATATCTTGTACACAACTTGAAAAGAATATATACTTTACTTTTGTTGGATGCCGTGATCTGTACATTTTCCTGTATCCATTTTAATTGTCTGTTTATGACTAGGTTTTGAGACCAGTTATAAAAACTACTAAAGATTTTTGTAGGCTTGGCACGGTGGCACATGCCTGTAATCTCAGCTTTTTGGGAGGCCGAAGTAGGCAGGTTGCTTGAGGTCAGGAGTTCAAGATCAGCCTGACCAACATGGTGAAACCCCATCTCTACTAAAAATACAAAAATTAGCCAGGCGTAGTGGTGGGTGCCTGTAATCCCAGCTACTCCAGAGGCTGAGGCAGAAGAATCACTTGAACCCAGGAGGCAGAGGTTGCAGTGAGCCGAGATCATGCCATTGCACTCCAGCCTGGGCAACAGAGAGAGACTGTCTCAAAAAAACAAACAAAAAAAGATTTTTGTGCCATCTCTTTTGGAAAAATAATTTCCTCTTAGTAGTTTAATTTTGATAACATGCTTGATTTGTTAATATCTACTGCTGGCAAGGTACAAAGTATTATTCTTACTTTCTAACTGATATGCTAGAAGTGAGCTGGTATCCAAGAGCTAGATCACTAGCCATACAGAGGAAGGGAGTTCTGGATTACCTGGTCCCTTTAATCTGAAAAAGTATTACTGATTTTATGTTTTTGTAAATGTCAATTAATGTGACTTTTAAGCAATTTTTGTCAGTATATTAAAAAATCAAACTTGCAATAACAACTAGGATTGGGAACAACATAAATGCCATATAATAAAATTGTTTCAATATATTAAAATGTATTTATGTAATTTCATATTATGCAGTTATTAATATTGTTTCAAACACTTGAAGAACTTTACATGGGTTATGTCACTTGATCCTCACAATTCTACCTTATGATGCAGGTTTCATTCCCCCATCTTACAAATAAACTAAAGCACAGACGGGCTAAGTAGTGGATTCAGAACTCAGGCAGTCGGACTTCAGAACACATACTCTTGTCCACCATTCTATGCACATATTCTCATATAATGGTTGGTGATCCCTCACATTCCTCCTCAGGGCTGACTGGTTCTTGAGCATTCCTGGCCCAATTGCTCTCAGGATAGAAAGGCCTGAGTTAGTTTTACTAACATCCCACACCTTCTATTTTAGTCTCCTGAGCTCAAGACCTGCTCCAGATCACTCTCTCACCACCATCTGCTCCAAATGACTCTCTCTATCCCCATTCCATTGAACTCTGCCTAGCTCTTTTTGGATTGGTGACTTAAACTCAGAATGACTCTTTAGTTATGATCCAACACTTTATTAAGAAGCAGTTTCAGTTGGGTGCTGTGATTCACACCTGTAATCCTTGCACTTTGGGAGGCTAAGTTGGGAGAATTGCTTGAGTCCAGGTGTTCGAGACCAGCCTAAACAACATATCAAAAGTGTCCCTACAAAAAAATACAAAAATTAGCCAGGTGTGGTGCACATGCTGGTAGTCTCAGCTATTTTGGAGGCTGAGTAGGAGGATCACTTGAGCCTGGGGAGTGGAGATTGCAGTAAGCCTATATGTTGCCTCTGCTTTCCAGCCTGGGTGACAGAGCTAGACCCTGTCACAAAAAAAAAAAGAAAAGAAAAGAAAAGAAAAAAGCAGATTCAGTAACTACTCCTTGGTTCCAGATACAAGGACCCCTGGTCAAACGGCATCAGGTTCTAGACCTACAAGCCCAGCTACAATTGCCACCCCCATGCCTATCCCAAACCTACGTTATCCCTGCAGAAGTGTCAGAAATTTAGCCTGACACATCTCCATGAGAACTCACTATCTCTAAAGGCATCCCCTTTCTCTTTAGACAGTTCTGCTTATTGGAAAAGTGGTTGGGGTATGGAACCTAGATCTGTCTCTCTGTAGTTTCTACCCAGTGGTCCTCGTTCTTTATCTTGGCCCAAACAAGACCAATTCCTCTTTATGACAATGCTCCAAGAATGCGAAGAATCCACCTGAGTTTTCTCTTATAATATCCCAACTACTTGAAGTGATTTTTTTAAATGACATGATTTTAACATTTTCCATTTTCCTGCTTGCTTTCCTAGAGCCTGATCCTTTGGTCTATATGATAGGGATAGCCAACTCAGTCATTTATGGGAGCTTGGCTGGAAATATAAGTAAGTGAACTAAGGGCTGGAGAGTACAAGACCTTCTCTAGAGAGGAAGCAGCTACTCAGCACCAAATGATTATTTCTGGAGCAAAGTAGGCTCAGATTTGCCAGATCTTACCAGTTTTCAAGAGAATCTGAAAATCAAAACCATGTGAAATTTTAAAATTTGTTTTACTGTTGACAATATTTTACTTTTTGTCTCCTCCTCCACCCCCAAATCCAAGGACCAAACAAAGATCCAGCACATGGCCACAAGTTTAAGAATTTTAATCTATAGCTTTTTAAAACACAGGCAGTCAAACCCAGAGTTATTAGGTATGGTCTGAACAGTGCAGAATAGAGCAATTCTTGACCAGTCATTCTCATTCTATGTGGAATAGGGTGGGGCATCACAACTCCAGTCCAAAAGGCTTATCAGAACCTTGAAAAGCAGGGACTCTTCCATGTATATTTTGAAAAACACTACCCCTAGATGATTCTAATGTACTCTCCTCCCAGCTAAAAATTGTTGGGGCTCAGGATACACCACCTCAAAATATGACTGTAGGAGACCAGAATATGCCATCCAAAATATACTTCTCTGGTATATTTTGAGCTTGTTATTCTGAGAAACTGCAGACATAGGAGTAGCTCTGAAAAGCTGTCCTGTTGTAAAAGAAATTTACATGTATAAAGGAAATCTACATTAGTAAAACTATGTGTGTCAGAAAGAGGGCTGCTTCAGACCATTTTTTTAAGCTGAGAGGCTTTGCTTATCCTTGTGATAAGACAACCTTTATTCACCATACATTTCCTGTGCTCATCTCCCATAACTGGTATTACCACCAGTCCCCAGAAGCTTGACCCCATTCCTTTCTCACAATGGTCTCTCTCACCCTGGTCTGCCTTCAGCTCACAATGCTATGCAAATCTCACCCATTTGACTTTTTTGAGTATAATATTCTGTGGGATTCCTGTATATACCTATGTAAGAAAATGTGGTTTTTCTCCTATTAATCTGTCTTATATCAATTTAATTTATAGTCTAGCCAAAGAACCCAGAAGGGTGGAGGAAATTTATTTTTTGCTTTCCTAAAAAAAATGATTATTCTATTTCTTGTTTTTGACAAATACTCTCCTTTCACCAAAACTGTAGTCAGAGTTCTCAGTCCTCTGCTTGGGTAAGCCTGACTTTGGGCTTCCCTCTTTGTCTTTAAATAATTCAGTTTGGGGCTCAGGCCTATAATCCTAGCACTTTGGGAGGCTGAGGTGAGTGGATTGCTTGAGCCCAGGAGCTCAAGACCAGCCTGAGCAACATAGTGCAACCCCATATCTACCAAAAATTAAAATTATCCCAGTGTGGTGGCATGTGTCTGTGGTCCCAGCTACTTTCAAGACTGAGAAAGGATTTTAGCTTGAGCCCAGCAGTTCAAGGCAGCAGTGAGCTGTGATTGCACCATTGCACTCCAGCCTGGGTGACAGAGTGATACCTTGTCTCAAATAAATAAATAAATAAATAAATAAATAAATAAATAAATAAATAAAATTTAGTTTGAGCAAGAATCCTAAGTCTGATTAGGGGAAATTCCACACCTTTCATATCTGACTACCCTTGATGTTGTATCACCTTGGTCCGCCTTCAACAATAATCCCATTAAGTCAGTTTGGCCAGAAACCCTCTGACCATCTATCCTTCATGTTTCCTCTTAGTAACTTTCTACCTGCTGATCCCACTGTGTTCCTTGGCTATAAATCCCTACTTCTACTTGCTGTAGTTACGATCGAGTCCAATCTCTTTCCCCCTCTGCAAGAACCTGCTGCAGTGGTCCCTAAATCTACGTGATGCCCCCTCTCACCTGAATCTAGTCTGCCTTACTGCCTTTAATAAGTGTTTTGAATTTTTTTAATGTAACAGTCTAAATTCTATCCACTTGTTCTCAAATTTGGCAGCACATCGGAATCACCTGGAGACTTTTTAAAACAATAAATGATGTATAGGTCCCACCCCTACAGAGATACTAATTTAATTTGCACGGAGAGTGACTAGTGCAGAAAGAGGAAAAATTCCCTAGGTGATTATATTGTATACTTAAGTTCGAGAACCACTGTTCTGGATAGTATGCTTCAATTACTCCAAATTCATCTTACCTCTTTTTGGCAGCCACTTCATGCTGTTGACTCATATTAAGTTAATTATCAACAAATTCCTTTAAGTTTTTCTTTGACTAAGTCACATTACCTCCAACCTGTACTTGTGTCACTGAAAATTTCATCTTTTAAAACTTTTAATAGACAGAGTCTATGGCTCTAGCCAGTTAAGATCTAGCAAGTCAAGACCTCATCATATCTAATTCTTTTATCTAGTGTATTTTCTATTCCTCTCAGCTTCATTTCATCCAAGCTTTTAAAGAGCCTTTTACCTAAGGCATTGATTGAAATGGCAGATACAATAAAGGTTCTTTCTTCTCTCCTATAGGGTCCTCCATGCAGGATGACACTAGGCATTTAGATATGCTTACTCAACTAGCTCCAATTTATCTAATTGCCCTTTAATCCAGACCATATTTATTTATTTTTTCATAAGCAATTTATGGGAAATGAGCCCTCTTCCTGACAGTTCCTTCTTGGTCTCTTTAGTAGTTTACTCCTCCTCTGCTCATTGCTGGGAAATTTTGGTCTCTTGATGATTCCACTTGGATCCATGCTTTTTTACTTATTTTTAACCACTACTTGTATACTATTGGCTTTTGGGCCCCATTTTCCCCCTAAGTTTCAGGATCAAATATGACTTCTTGCTAGAAATCTCCAGATAGATAACCTACAGGTTCCTGCTATCACCATGTTCTGAACTGCGTTCTTCATCTTTACCATGCCTAAACCTTGTTCTCCTTCTGCCTTTCCCATATCAGCAATTAATGACATCACTTCTCTAGGCCAGAAATCTGTGGGTTACTCTGGATTTATTATATTATTGCATCACTAAATCTAATCAGTTACTAAATTATGCCTATCTTACATCCTTATTTCTCAAATGTGCTCCTTTTCTCAACCCATACCATCACTGCCCAGTCCAGGCACTAACCTCTTTTTGATTGGATTCTGTCATTAACCCCCAAGCCAGGCTCCCTATTTCATTTTTTGTCTCACACCATTGCCAAATGGGCTCATTTAATTTGTAAATCTGACAGTTTTACTCCAGCAATTAAAATGCTTCATTGGTTCTCCTTTGCTTCTATAATAAAGTTCAAATTCATCAGCATGACAAAAACATTCCTTCTTTGAACCCAGCCTCAACCTGCAGCTCCTGCCATTTTTAACTTTGCACTCTATAATAATATCACACTGAATCTTATTCTCCCACTAAACATACCATCTTGTGCCATGAGCCACTGCTGAAGTGGATCTCTCTGCTTGGAATCTTGCTTCATCTCAGATCTAATTCTTCCTTTTTCTTTAGTCTTTAGTGCTCAACTTGCACCTTGTCTTCTTCATTTCCAACCCCATCAAGATGGCCAGAAACCTGCTGGCCATCTATCCTTGATGTTTCCTCTTCATAATTTTCTACCTACTGCTTCCACCATGTTCCTTTGCTATAAATCCCAGATTTGGCAAACTGCCCCCTCAGAGCTCTTGCACCATTCTGCACACATTCCTCTCATAACAAGTACGATTTTATTTGGAATTATCCCCTTATGTATGTGGCTCCTGTTCCACACAATTTTTCATCTTTATATTCCCAGCACTTGTTATATAGTAAATACTCAAGAAATGGTGGTTTTTAGTGACGACCAGATGCTCAGTATGAATAGCATTTCCCTGTTCTGTCTGGAAAGTCTGACCAAAAAGAAGAAATTCTTGTTTCATTGGACATAACTGTTCCTAGCAAACTCAAGTTCTAGTGCCCAATGCTTTTTCTGCCTAGAATCAAAGTTTTCTATAAAGCAATACGTAATAAGTAAATATTTAGAATTTTGTAGGCCGTATGATCATCTTCTCAACTCTGCTGTTTTAGCACAAAAGGAGACATAGACAATGCATAAATAAATTGACATGGCTTCCTTGGAATATAACTTCATTTACAAGGATAAGCATTGGGCTGCATTTAGCCTGTGTGCCATAGTTTGCCCACTCCTAATCTAGAAGCTTCCAAACAAACTTTTAAAAAATCCACTAGTTCTCTCCCATAGGAAGTCTACATCCTACTACCATAATCTCTGATATATTCCATCAGTTTTTGCAGGTATGGTCAGTACTCTCTGACTGTAGAGAGTAACCACAGCTCCACATCTGAGGATTCAACCAATCTTGCATTAAAAATACTTGAAAAAATGGATGGTTTTGTCTACTTCTTGTCATTATTCCCTAAATAATAAGAGTATAACAAATATTTGCATAGCATTTATTTTGTATTAGGTATTATAAGTAATCAGGAAATGATTTAAAGTATATAAGAAGATGTGCATAGGTTATATGAAATATTACACCATATTATAAGGGACTTGAGCATCCAAGGATTTTGGTATCCATTGGGAGTTCTCAAACCCATACACTGTGCATACCAAGAGACAACTACACTCAACACCAACATCATCTCAGACTCACTTCTAAAAATTGGGTTTAGCCATCAATGGATGGCAGAAAATAGCCTTGCCATCAGTACCATTAAGAGTGTGAGGTGAAAACTCCCCCAAAATGCTGGGATTACAAGGCATGATCCTCCCACCTCACCCTGCTGAGTAGCTGGGACTACAAGTGTGTGCCATCATGCTTGCCTGAAAACGTCATCTCAGACCCACTTCTAAAAATTGGATTGGCCATCAATGGATGGCAGAAAATAGCCTTGCCATCACTACCATTAAGAGTGTGAGGTGAAAATATGCTCATGTTGTGTTAGGGAAAATAGAGATTGACCTCATCAAGGGGTTAGAGGGTTCACTGAGCATGATCACATATGTGTGATCACCATCTTGCCAAACCCAGGACAGTAAAAGATCCCAGATTGGTTTTTAAACAGACAGAAGGATGTGAAGGATGGCAGTTACAGCTGAGTCCTGTCCAAAGGCCTAGACAACAAGCTCTCTGAAGATCTGCAGCAATTGAAGAAGATTCTTGGCCACCAGAGGCCATGCCCCCCCGCCCCCCCCCCCCTTTCTCTTTCTCTCTTTTCTTTCTTTTTTTTTGAGACACAGGATCTCAATATTATCCAGGCTATACTGCAGTGGTGTGATCATAGCTTGCTATAGCCTAGATCTCCTAGGACTCAAATGATCCTCCCAACTCACCCTGCTGAGAAGCTGGGACTACAAATGTGTGCTATCATGCCTGGCTAATTTTTATATTTTTTTGAGAAACAGGTTTTTGCTTTGTGCCCAGGCTGCTCTTGAACTCCTGGGTTCAAATGATCCTCCCGCCTCAGCCCCTCAAAATGCTGGTATTACAGGCATGAGTGACTGCCCCCAGCCAAGATGTGCTACTTAGCTTTCATGTCCAAGACTAAGCATACTGAGGCCACCAGCTTCCATGGCCGAATCATGTTTGTGTCCCAGAAGAAATAAATCTGTAAGCCTTGTCTATCAATAAATAGTTTATATACCATTAAATATCCAACATCTAGTCACTGAGGTTTATTATGCAAAAGCTCCCGCTTCTTGAAAATGGGAACATTCCTGGCACTTCCACCACCCTTTACATTTCTACATTCTTTCCAGATTAGATCAGCAATGCAATTTGAACATCTTCCACAGAACATTGGGATGCAGTTTACCGGAGTTGGGAAACTACTTAGAATATAATTATATTCTCCCACTTTGGGCTTCTCTTTCTCTTGCTAAGGAGTCTTTCCTTCCCTCCGACTCCTCTCCCTACTCTCCTTAGTAAAAAGACAGAAATAAAACTGAAGTTGAAGAGCTTGGTTTTTCCTAAGTAATCTTTTAGTAGTAGATTACTGCTGACTTAACTACATCCAGTAGCCTGCTGCAACCTTGTTTCTCTTTGTTAAATACAGTTTAGAAGTTGTATTTCTTATTCCTTGGATTTTTGCAAACCTGAACATATTTCTGTCTCTAAGTTTATGCCACTCCTGTGTCCTTGCTCTTGGTCCTGTTTCCTTTATTTATGTAGCACTCTTTTTCCCATAAGAAGAGAGTTTCTTTCACTGCAGTGGGACCAGAAATTGTAGAGAATTAGGACCTGGAAATAGACTGTTCGGTTATAGGGAAAAGTATCCAGCTGTGGCTGGTGAAAAAGCAGTTCACCAGGCTTCACTGTCTATTAGAATGTGAAGCTTCATGAAGGCAAGAGTGTTTTTTGTTGTTATTGTTGTTGCTTTTGTCTATTTTATTAACTGTTATATTTCCTGGTCTCAGAACAATGCCTGGCATGTAATAAATATTTGTTGAATGAATGAAAAATGGTTATCATTAGGCAGAGCAACATCCAGGTGAAAGGTGAGCCAAAAAAGAGTATTCACCACTACATGACCAAGTAGTCAGAGCCCAAGATGTGTTATGTCGGCTTTCATGTCTAAGATTAAGCATACTGAGGACAGGCTACAAACAGACAGCACTAGGAAAGTCTGCCAGCAGGTAGTAAGGCTTCAGTATTGCCGACATGTTAAGAAAAAAGATAAAGACTAAGTTTAAAAAATATCCAGGCCCAGAGGCCATGGCCAAACCCAATTTTTAGATGTGGGTCTTGTTCCTGAGAATATCAGCAAGGCCGTCTTAATGCTAATTTCCAGGTAGGCAAAAGCCTCCTAAATTATTCCTGTCTAACCAGTCTTCTGATTTCAACCTAAAGATTTGAAATACCGTTTCCCAAAAATCTATTAGTCATAGTTTTTCTTTAGAATCAAAAGAAGAACTAAAGGCTTTTTGAGAAATTTCCCTGTAATACTTTCTTTGTGTCCAAGCAGAGCCCCTGCGCAGTAAGGCAGTAAACTGAATTCAAAGATTTAGCTAGCAGCCATGGTAACTAGGGTCCCTGTGTGACCCATGGGTAGTGATGTTTCAGAGGCCTGGGGAGCAGATCAAGTAGGACCTTGTTATTTTTTAGAATGAAATTCTAATTGTCCTATATTTTCTAAGTTTTGCATTTGCTAAGTAAGTTTTTAGAGGATGTGGGTATGTAGAATATAAATATTAAAAAGAGAGAATAAAAGTTTTTAGAGGCAAAGTAACTAGTCAGGTGTCACACTTTGTTGCAACTGACAAATATCATTTCTTGCTTTGAAGACTGCATCTCTAGTTCCTAACTCAATGCCTCATAGGAGACAATAAAATTTATTGAATGGGTGAATAAACGAATGAAATAGGTAGCCGATTAAGTTAATTTCACCATGTTTTGTTAATTCCAATTTTTTGTGTCAGAATTGATAATCTGAATGTAACTCCGATTCTTGAGAGGTGCCTCGTTGCTCATTTGACTCAAGGGATCACTCAATGGTAGGGTCCTAAGGAGCAACAGAATGCGGCTAAAAGATCAGGTGCAAATATGATGTTCCATTGACTTACAAAGTCATTTTTCTCTACTATATTTTTTTAAAGGCTTTGAGTAAAATTCTTGAAAGAGCTCTGAAAAAAGACTGTATCATGTACCAATCATAGACAGTTGAGGTACTTTCAATATAAAAAATAGTGGAAAAAAGATTTAAAAATCTATAAATTATGTAATACTTTTACATGTATAACTTTTAGATCAAAACGCAGAAACATTTGTAAAAAAGTAATACCCATATGTAAGAGACATACTCATGTCATGACTAAGACTGTAGACTTGAGATTAAATGACCGGGACCAGTTTATCCATTTCCTAGTCTTACGATCTTCAGCAATTTGCTTAACCTCTCTGAGACTGAGTTGCCTTACCTGTAAAATGGGGGTCACAATTACACCTACCTCATAGCATTTTTTTGAGGATTAAATGAGATAATGTCTGCAAAGGGCTTGGTATGGTAGAGAATATATAGTATAATAACTATTAATACTTATTCAGCTTATTAACATACATACTTTATGTAAACATTGATTTACTGGTTCTTGCAGTAATTCAGTGACTTTTCAGGCATTTGAAACACATAGCTTGAAAAAAAATGCTGGATTCCCTAGGAACTGGAACATGGGGTATCTTTAGAAAGAGTAACAGAGAGCTGCCTTGTGGCTGAAGGAGATGGGGCTTGGCTTTGGAAGGCTGGCAGAGTTGCTTTTCCTTAGGAGATCTGCTTGCTACTGGAGCAGCTCCAGGAAGGCTCTGTCACTAGGAACAAAAGCTACCACTAACTGAATTAGTCCCTAGGAGCCGGGCACTGCTGCTGACAAGTACTGCCAAGATGATCAGCGGTGGTATGCCTCTGGGACCCTGTTGACTACACATAACAATGGAGGCTTACAAAAGAGGAACTAAGAAAATCCAAAGATTTGGAAGTGTCTGACCCTTTCTTCCCTTTATGGCTTCATTTGCAAAGAAGAGTTTCAGGCCAAATCTCCATGCAATATCCAGGAGGGGACAAAAAACTATGCTCTGTCAATACGCTCTCATTCAAGAGGGCCAATAATCATTTCTCACCAACAAAGCAGGAGGTCAGAAAGTGGATGAGGAATCAAGCCAGTTTAGAGGATTGATCTAGAATCTGTTCCTCAGGCTTCTAGGGAATTATCTGAATCTTTTATCTGAACCAAATGCGAGAGTTTTCTTTCCAAATGCTTGGTAAACATAGTGATGATAATGTTCATCTGTATGCATTTATATGCAACTGAAGCATCACTTTTATTATAACACCTTTGCAATAACTAATGAGAACATGTTAGGTGATGCTAAATAAAATAAATTTTTCCCCGAGACTGGGAACAGAGTTTCTGGTTCAAATCTCAGGTATATCACCAAGTAGCTTTTCTCTGAGGTTGAATTTTGTCATCTAAAAATAAAGTGGTAGAAGCAGAGGTTCTCAAGTTCACTTCCAGCTCTAGCATTATCTGACTAGACTACCCAACGATAAGGTCACAGATAACAAAGCCAAGATTTTCTCTCTTTGTTATTCCTTTTATGCCTTTCGAATCTTTGCTTATTTCCCCTGGGTATATTTCCTCCATGACAACCTTCAACTAACAGTGCCCAACACTAAGGCTTCCCCCGCTCTCAATTTTGGCAATTAGTACTAAGGTTTTTGAATTCTGGCACTAAGTTCCATTCCAAAACTATTACAGAGGCCATATTCTCTGAGAGGTTGCAACCCATCAGGCTTCACTTAGCCCAATTACTTTCTAGACTAAAACTAGATATATACACTTTCACAGTTCAGTCCTTGTAATAATCGTCAGTTTTCCTATAACATTATTGGCCCATCTACGGCCATACCACCCTGAAGACGCCCGATCTCATCTGATCTCAGAAGCTAAGCAGGGTCAGGCCTGGTTAGTATTTGGATGGGAGACTGCTTGGAAATACCGGGTGCTGTTGGCTTTTAATAAATAAAATAAAATAAAATAAAAACTATTGGCCCATACACAACCATTTCCTTCTTCTGATGGAGAAGGTTTGTCTAATTTCCAAAAAAATGACCGTTTCCCCAGCCAGTCGTACATTACTTTTTCTAACTCATTTTTTTCTGACTTTCTTAATAAAAAAATTTATTTAAAACCTCTACTTGGAATTTTTTGCCGACATTTCAGTCCTTTCATTTCTTTCTATATTCAATGCCAATGTCTAGAAAAGTGAGAATGGTAAGATATTGCTTGTTCCCCACCTCACCCCAAAATAACCCTACACATCAAAATCATGCAATAAAGCTAACCTTAGGAGAATATATAAGTTTCCCTTAAAAAGTAAAAAGAATTTTCAATTAAAGGTGAATTAAATATGTTTATAAGGGAGTCAAAGGTTATGATTAAGACAAACGGATTGAAGGAAAAGTCAGATTTTTTAAGTGTAAGGAATATTTACATTAATCATTATACCTTTTCATTATACCTGAGGAGCTGTTTTACAGGCTCTTTGAGCATAAAGAGATTGGATTTGAATTCAATGACCTTCCAAACTGAGGGTTTTTTTTATGCCACTCCAGAATCATTTAAAAGTGGTGTTAGCTTTCTGTTCGTGTTTGGTGAACTTTTTAAATCCAATAGCTTGATTTTAGAGTGTAACATAGAATAGGCTTTCTGATTTAAGAGTCTAAGCCTCTAGGAAATAAGATAGTATTTAAATGAACTTTTAAACCAAATAAAAAGTAGGCATTTAGGCTATGTGATTTAATCTTAATATTATATGTCAACATGAATACACAGCTTGTGATATTTAAAGTAAATATGGTTTTGTTCACATGTTGCCTGAGAAATTGAAATGAGTTGAGGTTTAGCCCCAGATGTGATTTTGTATAAGGTACATTGTTCAGCAACACACAGACCTGATTAAACTGCCTGGAGCTGTCCACATGTAGGCTAAGATGATCAGTTCTTGAGAGTTTCTTATTTCAAAAACAATGCTATAAAAGCTCAGATTCTCAGTGATGTGCCCTTAAAATGATAGATTGTTTTAAAAAGGTTGTTCATTTAATCCATACCACTTTGGGTCCTGTTTATAAAAGTTAATACATCCCCTAGACATTAAAATAGTAGACTGACCTTACTAATATATAAATCAAATAAATTTAAAAATATAACTAAAATACACAAAAACTGCATAAACATTAAATCAAAGAAAAGCATCGAGTCCATATTCCCATCACGTCCTCCATGAAGCTGATGTTAGGCTGCTATTAAAAAGTGTCATAGAATGGATGGCCTATAAACAACAGAAACTTATTTTTCACAGTTGTGGGGGCTGGAGGTCTGAGAGCAGGATGCCAGCATGCTCAGGCCTTGGTGCAGTACCTTGTCCAAGATGCAGACTGCGTTTCTTGTTTTATGCTCACATAGTGAAAAGCATAGAGGGCGGACAAACTCTCTCATGACCCTAATAAGGGTACTATTTCTTTCATGGGATCCCTACCCTTGTAGCCTCATCTAATCCTAATTACCTCCCAAAGGCCCCAATTTCTAATACCATCATATCTGGGAAACAGGATGTTAACATATGAATTTTGGGGGAACACAAATATCCAGTGCGTAATAAAGCTCAACCAATCACCCAAAGCCTTCATGGAATTGCTAGCACTCAATTTTTCTGAAATTGGTGAACTTTTAAAATCCAATAGCTTGATTTTAGAGTGTAACATAGAATAGGTTTTCTGATTTAAGAGTCTAAGCCTCTAGGAAATAAGATAGTATTTAAATGAACTTTTAAAAGTCACCCAAAGCCTTCATGGAATTGCTAACACTCAATTTTTCTGAAATTTGTAAATACCAGTTTATATGAAATGGGAATATGAGTGGCAGGTGAATAAATTAGTTGCTGAGAGTACATTTTTCCAGTTGGACGAAAATCATCATAGGATTGGATACAGGTTTTAGATAGACGTGACCTGATCTTTTCTGTTTATGACCAAAAGAAAAAAAATAGATATTCAAGTTTGAAGATCCCCTAACAGTTGCAGAAGGGGGATCAGCTAAGTGATGAGCCAGGAGCGCCCACACAGGTAGCTCTGATGCGAGTGATGCTCCTGTGATGCAACTTGCAAGAGAAGGTGGGCGTGAGCCTAAAAGAAGTATTCTGGTAGGTCATAGATAGCCAATGGCCCAAGACTTTTCAAAACCTGGAAAACTCTTAAGCAAAATAAATGAAAGGTCTTCCTGAGGCTTTAAAATCAAAACAAAGTGGTAACAGTTGAGGTTACTAGGCAATGCCACTCACTTTTATAATTCCTTTGAATCTTAAAAAAATAATAACTTCTTTAAATGGTTTTGTGGGTATTAAACGAAATCATGTATGTAAAAGACCTGGACCTGATGACTACTCAAGTGCCAGTTCACTTCATAGTCTCCTTCCTGCCTTCTCAGGGCTTTAAAGTAGATTCATTTAAATGATGAAAAAGTGTTTAAAGAATTAAAATAGAGCCTACTAGACTAGCTGCCTGAAGCTTGTGTCAGTGTGCTATTCAAATGGAAAACGTGCTGGATTTTCCTTTACAATACCACTGACATATTTACATTTGCTCTCTCTCCTTCCTTAATTTTTGAGTCTTCCTCCTAGAAGTGCCCTAAGCTGGCTAATGAATGTCACCAGTGATCTCCTCCTTTCCAAATTCAACATATACTTTGGAGTGCTGTACAGCATTAACACTTGCTGGTGCTCCCTCCTGCTTCCATTTCTGTTGCTTTCAGGTTTGCTTCTACCTCCTTCCATCTTCCTCTTCTTGATTTCTCCTTTAAATGTCAATACTCCCCAGAGCTCTGCAGTCATTTTCTTATACCCTCATGACTCTCTCCAAACCCTCAACTTCAACTACGATCTATAGATACTTTTTTTTTTGAGATGGAGTCTCACTCTGTCTGGAATGCAGTGGCACAATCTTGGCTCACCACAACCTCTGCCTTTAGGGTTCAAGTGATTCTCCTGGCTCAGCCTCCCAAGTAACTGGGATTACAGGCATATACCAACCATGCGTGGCTAATTTTTTTGTATTTTTAGTAGAGGCGGGGTGGGTTTCACCATGTTGATCAGGATGGTCTCGAACTCCTGACCTCAGATGATCTGCCCACCTTGGCCTCCCAAAGTGCTGGGGTTACAGGAGTGAGCCACTGCACCTGGCCTACAATCTATAGATATTCTTATCATATATCACCATTCATACTGTCTGTTCCAAGCTATAGCTTATAAATCCAACTGCCAAATGAAGTCTGAGATCAGGTCAGTTCCAACTGAATGTCCCAAACACATCTCAAAGTAAACATATTCCCAAACATCCCAAATCTCCTTTTCTCCCATAGTACATTGCTGATGCCTAACATTTGTCACACTATACTGCTGGGGTTATTTCATTGAATACACGGACTATTTCTTATTCAGTTTAAAATTCCTAACCCGTGGCAAAACACTGCCACACAGTAGGCATCTGCTAAACATGAGTGAGGAAGTAAAAGTCTTGTGACACTGTTGGACTGAATCTGACACACAGCATATCTGCTCTGCCTGGAGTGTTTTCTTCTTGGCTCTATAGTTTGTCTGGGTTATGTTTTGGTTACTAGGTTGCTTTGTTTTTAACTTTCTGATTGTTGCTAGGTAATTCCCTTGGGACTCTCCTGGTTGCTATGCTTTACATGCTGTGAGATTTCCATTTGTAACTAAATGGTCACAGTTTTTTTTTATCAGCCTCTGGCATGGAAGAGGGCCTCAGAGGAGCTCAATTGCAACCACACACATATTTGTGGACAGTCACAAGCAGGGAGGGAGTTTGGCAGGAGTTCCCTTATCTTTGCCCAGAGCCATCCCTCGTGTCTCATTTCACCGTCTGCTTCCTCAAAAAAGATCTCACTTTCTCACAATTCAACACACCCGTGTGAATGTTTATTCCACTAGTAATGGATCTATAAACTTATAAAATAAGGTTTATTAACCTCAAAATAAAAATGAGAGGGTTGAAGCTTTTTTCTCTAGCTTTTGTGGGATAAAGTCTTTTGGTAATTTTTCTGTTAACTTTAAAACATTTTATAGCTAAAATATTTTAACTATAAAAAATGTATATAGCTGACCTTTTCTTTAAAAATTGAAGATTTCTATTGAAATCAGATTTGGAAGGAGATGTCTAGTTTATTTGCCTTTTATAAACATGTTACTTCCTTTATCTAGAAGTGTTGGAAACTGAAGTATTCAGATTAATCAGATACCCTAATTAATCCAAGAATATTCCTAAATAGTTCTCAACACTATCCTGGACATTGAGATGAAATTAGAAGAAGGATTTTACAATACTGTTGAGAGTGAGGAGAAATCTAAGACATGTGTAGTAATTTGTGGACAACTTAAGACGATAGTAGCAAATCAAATAAATCCTTAAATGAGCCCTTGAGGCTGACAAAAATATGACAACGTTCCTCTACGCAACTTGATCTCCTGTTCTCCAAAATGATGACTCAAGCCTTCTTCACTCTCCTCAAACTGCTGATTCTCTACTGTGGTGTCACTGCCACAGCCACTGACTTCACCTACTTTTCTACACCTCGCCCACTCTCAGAGGGTGACCTTAACTCCTACTTCATATGAGAGATTAAAACACAGAAGCCCTCAGAAATGTCCTCAACTTCTTGAAACCAAATATGTCAGCTTACAGCCATCCCTTTCGATCCATTCAGATATAATAAAGGAACTGTCCCTTTCCTGCGTAAGGCCAGTCCTTCCAGCGCTGTAGATCCTCCTCCTCCTTTCCTTCTCAGAATTCTCAAACAGGAATAAATATTCTTTCTCACTTTTATAGACTCATCTCCCTCCATCAGAATTTCCCACAGTTTTTAAACATCTTCAAGACTTTCATTGAAAAACGACTCGACTCAACTCTCATTCTCCTGCTGATATGATGCTATCTTTCCTTCCCTCTTCAAAGATATGTTTTCTGGAAAACTTCTGTCTACACTTGCATCTCCACTTTGTCAACCCTCATTCACTCATCAACCCAATCTGGCTTCTTCCCCATCACTCCACCAAAAAAGCTCTTGCAAATGTGACTGATGTGTTCTATGCTACCAACAGGTTTTTCTCAGACAGCTTCGGTTATAACCTACATGATAATTCACAAATCTATTTGTGAGAAGTGACCCAACTCTGAAGCCAGACTCCTCACATTTGAGTCATAGCTCTACCTACTACTTAATACCTGTGTCTCAAGGAAGGAAGTTATTGAACCTCTCTATGCCTTGATAATAAAAATGTAAATAATAAGTAATAACCTCAAAGGCCTGTAGATATCCAGTGGATTCTCTCATACATATATATAAACGTATTAAAATTGCATCTAGAAATTGCTATTATATATCTAGCCAAAATCTCTCTTATGACCATCAGACTCACATATGAACTTTCACACTGGACATTTCCACTTAGACATATCAAAGGTACTACATTAGTTTTCTACTGCTGTTAAAACAAATTACCACAAACTTGAGGTTTAGAACAACCTGAAGTTATTATCTTATAGTTCTGTAGGTTAAAAGTTTGACAAAGGTCTCACAGAACGAAAATCAAGGTCCAAGGTGCTAGTAGAGCTGTTTTCCTTTCTGGAGGCTCAAAGGGAAAATCTGTTTTCTTGCCTTTGCCAGCTTCTGCAGGTCAACTGCATGCCTTGAGTTATGGTTCCCTTTGTCCATCTTCCACGGCATCTCTTTCTCTGACTCCCTTCTTCTGTCTCCCTCTTTGCTTAAAAATTAAGATATAACTCACATACCATAAAATTCATCATTTTAAAATTTAAAATTCAGTAGTTGTTAGTGTATTTATAAAGTTGTACAAGCATCACCACTATCTAATTCCAGAACATTTTTATCATGCCCAAAGGACACCCCATGCTCCTTTGCAGTTAACTCCACATTCCTGTCTTCTCCAGCCCCTGGCAACTAGGAATTTATGTTGTGTCACTGTGGATTTTCTCATTTGGGACCTTTTATAGACATGAAATAATAAGTGGTCTTTTGTGACTGGCTTCTTTGACTTAGCATAATGTTTTCAAGGTTCATCCATGTGGTAGTATGTATCAATACTACATTCTTTTTTATGGCTGAATAATATTATATTGTGTAGATACACTATTTTTTATTTATTCATCAGTTGATGAACTTAAGGACTGTTTCCACTTTTTGGTTATTATGAATAATGCTACTATAAACATTCAGGTACAAGTTTTTGTGTGAACATATTTTTTTCAGTTCTCGTGGGTATGAGCCTAGGGTAGAATCACAAATAACTATATTTAGTTCTCTTCAGGAACTGTCAAATTATTTGTCAAAGTAGTTATATCATTTTACATTCCCACCAGCTGTGTATGAAGATTCCATTTTCACCACATCCTCACCAAAATTTATTATTTTCTTTCTTTCTTCCTTTAAAAACTTTATATAACCATCCTGATAGCTGTGAAGTGTTATTATCTCATCATTTTGATTTGCATTTTCCTAATAACTGATGATGTTGAACATATTTTCAGTTCCTTATTGGCCATTTATGTATCTTTTTTGGAGAAACATATTCAAATCCTTTGCTTATTAGTTGATTTTTAAAAGTTATTTTTATATTCTGGACATTTAACTCTTCTCAGATATATGATGGGCAAATATTTTCTCCCATGGTGTAGGTAGTCTATTCACGTTTTTTGAGAGTGTCTTTTAACACACAAACTTTTTAAAAATTTTGGTGAAGCCCAATTTATTTATTTTTTCTTTGGTTGCTTGTGCTTTTGGTGTCATCTAAGAAGCCATTGCCTTGATCAAAGGTCATAAAGATTCATACCTATGTTTTCTTCTAAAAATCTTAGAGTTTTGCTCTTATATTTAAGTCTTTGATCCATTTTGAGTTAATTTTTGCATATGGCATGAGGAAGGCAGTTCAAATTCATTATTTTGCATGTGGATATCAAGTTGTTCCAGAACCCGTTGTTGAAAAGGTCATTTATTTCTCATTGAATGGTCTTAACATCCTTGTCAAAAATTAGTTGACCATACATGTATGAACTTAGTTGTCTAACTTTGTATCAGTATGATACTGTTTGGAGTAATATTTCTTTGAAGTAGGGTTTGAAATCAGAAAGTATGCATCTTTCAACTTTGTTCTTATTTTTCAAGGTTATTTTTATTATTCTGGGTTCCTTGTAATTCCATATAAATTTTAGGATCAGCTTGTCTATTTCTGGGGAAAAAAAAAAAAAGGAAAGTTGAAATTCTGTTGGACATTGCATTATATCTGTAATTAATTTTGGGGATCTTGACAATATTAAACTTCCAGTGCAACAATACCAGATGTCTTTCCATTTATTTGGGTCTTCTTTAATTTCTTTCAGCAATATCTGGTAGCTTTAAGTGTAAATGTCTTATGCCTCTTTGGTTAAATTTACTCAAGTATTTTATCCTTATTTGTGCTATTGTTAAGTGGAATTTTTTTCTTGATTTTATTTTTGGGTTACTCATTGCTGGTATATGTGATTGCTCATTGCTGGTAAGTATAATTATACCTCACTTTTGTATATTGATCTTGTATCCTGCGAACTTGCTGAGCTTGTTAGCTCTGATAGCTTTTTGGTGAATTCATTATGGTTTTCTACATACAAGATCATGCCGTTTGCAAATGGAGATACATTCAAGTCTTCCTTTCCAATCTGGATGCCTTTTTATTCTCTTGAATATAAGTGGTAAGATCAGGCATCCTTGGATTTCCTGATTTTAGCTTTCGTCATTCACTGTTAAGTATGATGTTCACTGTGGGATTTTCAAAGATGCCTTTTACTAGTTTGAGGAAGCTTCTACCCCTAGTTTGTTGAACATTTTTATTATGAAAGGGTGCTGCATATGGTCAAATGCTTTTTCTTTATCTAGTGAAATGATCATGTGGAGTTTCTTCCTTTATTCTATAATATGCTATATTATATTGATTCAGTTTTGTGTGTTGAACCAATCTGGAATTACTGGAATAAATTTCATTTGGCCATGCTATATAATGCTTCTACATGTTGCTGGATTATGTTTACTACCATGTTGTTAAAGATTCATAAGGGATATTGGCCTATAGTTTTCATTTCCTATGATGCTTTTGTCTGGCTTTTGTATCAGGGTAATGGTGGCCTCATAGAATGAGTTAGGAAATGTTCCCTTCCCTTCTATTTATTAGAAGAGTTTGTGAAGGATTGGTGCTAATTCTTTCTTTGGGTGTTTGGTAGAACTCACCAGTGAAACCATCTGGTCCTAGGCTTTTCTTTAATGAAAAGTTTTTGATAACTGATTTCAATCTCCTTACTTGTCATAGGTGAATTCAGATTTAATATTTCTTCTTGAGTCAGTGTTGGTAGTTTGTTTCTTTCAAGAATTTGTCATTTTATCTAGGTAATTTAACTTATCAGCATACCATTATTTACCATATTTCATTAAAATTCTTTTTACTAAGGAGGAACATTGCTACCAGTGTCCCCACTTTCTTTCCTGACTTTGGTAATTTGAGTCTTCTCTCTCCCTCTCTCTCTCTTTTCAAGTGGTTATCAGTCTAATTAAATGTTAATAATTTTGTTGATATCCTTAAAGAAACAACATTTAGTTTCATTGATGTTCTGTATGATTTTTCTATTCTCTGTTGTGTTTATTTTAGCTCTAATATTTATTATTTCCATCTTTCTCCTTGCTTTTGATTCAGTTTGCTCTTCTTTTTCTTTTTTCTTAATGTGAAAATGTAGGTTATTTTCTTCTTTTTAAAGTGTAGGTGTCTACAGTTAGAAATTCTCCCTGGTCACTGCTTTCATTGTATCCCATTAGTTTTGGTATGCTGTGTTTTCACTTACATTTATCTAGAAGTATTTTCTAATTTCCCCTGTGGTTTCTCCTTTGAATAATTGGTCCTTTAGATGTATGTTATTTAATTTCCACATGTGTGAATTTTGCAAATTTTCTTCTGTTTTTTATTTCAGTTTCATTTTATTGTGGGCAAAAGGACACACTGTGTATGATTTCAACCATTACAAATTTACAGAATTTGTTTAATGGCCTAACATATGGTCTATTTTGGTGAATATTCCATGAGCTCTTGAGAAGAGTATGTATTCTGCTGTTACTGGGTGGAGTATCCTGTAGATAGATGTCTGTTAGGTCTAATTGATTGGTAGTGTTGCTCAAGTTTCCTTACTGATCTACCTACTTGTCTATTGATTATGGCAAGGGGGATACTGAAGTCTCCAATTATTGTTGAATTGTCTGTCTTTGCTCAATTTGTCAGCTTTTGCTTCATATATATTGAGTCTCTGTTAAGTATATATACATCTATATTTATTGTATTTTCCTGGTGGATTGATCTTTTATCATTATAAAATGTCCATCTTTGACTCAAGAGATAATTTTTGTCTTAAAGTACATTTTGTCTAATATTAATATAGCCACTAGAGCTTTCTTTTGGTTACTTTTGCAGGTATCTATTTCCTATCCTTTTACTTTCAACCTATTTGTACCTTTGTATCTAGAGTGAGTCTCTTCTAAGTAACATATAATTGGGTCATATTTTAGAATCCATCTGCTAATCTGTCTCTTAACTGGAAAATTTAATCTGTTTACACATTTAATATATTTATTGTTAAAATGGGATTACATCTGTTACTTTGCTATTTGGTTTTTATTTGTTATGTCTTTTTTATTCCTGAATTCCTCCATTACTGCCATCTTTTCTATTAAATAGATATTTCTAGTGTACCATTTTAATTCCTTTGTATAGTTATCTTTTACTATATATTTCTGAATTACTTTCCTGGTGGCTTTCCTGGTGATTACCATTAATATCTTAAGGTCAAGTGATTAAAACCTTAATTCTATCTGTAACCTTAATTCCTCTTTGCAATGTAAAATAATTTATTCACAGCTTACAGGAATTAGGTTGTGAACATTTTGAGAGTGCCATTATTCTGCCTGCTACAGACACCTAAAAGTTGATACACCAAAGACCCTTTTCTTTCATTAAATATGTGCACGCAAATACACAATTGTGCACACATTAACAGACTTCACAAAATAAACCATCAAATGACAAATAAACTCTTGGTGATCTTCTAATACTTTCTTATTTCATGGCTGATAGAAATCTATGGTGTTGCTTAAGCCAGACCTAGAAGTCATATTTGACATCTTCCTCTCTGTCACCCTTCAAATCAGATTCATCACTGAGTCCTAATCATTTACCTCCAAAAAAATTCTATGTAATTGACCCATTGTTCTGCAGTCCTACTTCCATTGCTCTCATCTAAACCAGTGTTTATCAACCTTTTTTTCCTTGTTACTTTGTATTGGTTTCCTATTTGTACCCATGAATTGTTCATACCGTGAGTATGCTGTACAGCTGTGATTGATACATAAAATAATAAGCATGGCTGCTCTGCTATGGAGTAGTCATTCTTTTATTCCTTTACTTTCTTAATAAACTTGCTTTCACTTTACTATATGGACTTGTTCTGAATTCTTTTTTGTGTGAGATCCAAGAACCCTTTCTTGGGGTCTGGATTGGGACCCTTGTCCAGTAACATCTTGCTGGCAAAGCACAAAGGGAAAATATTGAAGAGTCCCCTGATCCAAAGGAGATAGATTACAGCACCAATTGGCTGAATTGGGTAAATGCTAGGACTCAGGTAAAGGATGGGATTGGGTTAGATATCTAACTTAGGAGGGCTAAAGTCCCTCCTAAGACAGAGTGGGCTCAAGGCCCCTCTTAATAAAAGGCAAGGATGTTTGAATCAACTTGGGTTCAAGGCCCAACTTATGAAGGTTTAGAGTCCTTCCTAAGACTTTAGGGTTAGAGTTCCCTCACCTCAGTAAAGTCCTGCTTGGTTAAAATGGATTTGGTATTATGGGATATTAGTTACTATTCTCTTTGGATTAATCTGCCTTGCACTCTTTGCTGATGGCTATAGGTGACAGAATTAAGCATGTGCAGGATCATGGAACATGATCTGTTTTCTCCCCAAAGGGGCACACTTGAGAGCTGATGGGATTGCTGAAAAAGATTCCTTCACTACTGACAAGCCTGAACTTTTGATTCAGTGTTGCTGCAATGGGTGGGTCTTTCTCTGGCCTCCCTGAGATCTTTGGCTTCTCTTCCACCCTGCAGGCAATGCTTTTCTCACTCTTTCTCCCGCCCCCCTTTTTTTTCTATCTTTTCTGTTACTCAGGTGACCATCTTGCCCAGAGATCGTATGTTGAAACTCCTTTAATGCACTTTGGGTGGATTAAAGATGACAAGTCCCATCCAGGGGAAACTTTGAGCCTTGCTAGTTAAAAATTGGATGCTAAGCAGAGTGGCTAATATCTATGTTTTGTCACATGTATTTTGCACTGGCCAGAATGGAAATGCTAATTTGGGTCCCCCATGCAGTTGGTTGGGTGGCATCTTACAAAATTGAGAGGCTTTGCCTGTGGTTCCATGAAACAGGAAAGAAGAAGAAAAAAAAATTTTCTTTTGTGTTGGAGCTTGACCCCCAGCGTTATGGTGTTGCAAGAAGGGTTGCTGGGCTCCCTGGGAACCCAGAAGCCTGGTATGCCGGCAAAATGTTAGGAATTTCTTACTAGTCAGGCTTCTGGTTTCTTTCACTCCATGCAGACTGATTGAATGAATGGTGAAAATCACTGTTTATCTCCACTATAACGTTTTGATTAATGGGAAAAAAAGATTTGGGAAGCTAGCCTGAAGCTGTAGTGAATTTGCTGTACTTTGTGCTATGAATTTGTCTGTCTGCGTCACTCTGTCATAAAGAGGAGTAGTACCTTAGGATAGAACGTGGGCTTAGGACCACATAAGCCTGCTGTTAACCCAGTCCAACAATCTGGTTAGTTATGTCCTTGGGGGCTTGACCTTGTAATCACATGGCAATACTTTCTCTTAATCTCTGCCTTCCAGAAATTTTGGAATTTATGTCATAGTTAGCTCTAAACTTTATCTTGAGCAGTTAAAAGCCTTTGAAAGCTCAAAATTGACTGCTGTAGGCTCCTCTGGGAAGGGCAATGGAAACCACCAAATGCTGTAGCTCAGCAGCTAAGGTTTTGCCATTTTACAGTGGTGGCTTGGGTTCATGTTCAATTCCTGGCTTAGGGAGTGCGCCCTTCTTGGTTTGATATTTGTGTGATCTTTACTGTTTGTTGATTCTCTTCCCCTACGTGAGCCATCTTGAATTTTCCTTTCTCTGAGCACCTAGGAGGCTACCTTTGATAAAGTTTAAAAGCTGGAAATCTTGGCCATTTGATGTGGCTAAAGTCAGGTAATAAGAGATTTAAAAGAATTTTTTAAAAGAGTGCTATGGTTAAAAGTCAGCTTAATTAAAAGTAGCTATTCAAGCTCTAACAACCTGGGACTCCTCGGGGAAAACTGAGGTGCCACAGACTCTGTTTTCCTCATGAACTCTCAGGAATCCAAAGTGGATGGACCCCTCTCTAAATACAAGCTCTGTTCTGTTTTACATGGCATTATCTGACATTTTTTACTTTTGGGGGTATAAGAAATGACTTCATGTTATGTGAGAGTTTTGGTGTATAATAACTAGGTAGGAAATATACTTTTGGGGATAGCTAATGTCATTTATGAAGAGATGCTAAGTTCCTTGCACTTTTGAATTTAAGAAGCATGCTCTTGGTCTACTGGAAGGTATGGCAAGATCCCCACCTTTCTGTTGAGAAATAAGACTTCCATGGGAAATGGACTGATTCCCTCTTTTTGAGATCCAGAATCTGGTATAAAAATAGGACCTGTAGGGCCAAGATGGCCGACTAGAAGCAGCAGCGTTTGGAGGCTCCCATTGAAAAAAACTGTAAATGTGAATCCTTTGCCAGAAACCAAAGCATCCAGGTTCTCTCTTCAAAATTTGACTAGAAGTCTGGTGTAACTCATGGAGAGAACGAAGAACAGTGTGCTGTGACAGCCCACCTGAGAGTCATAGGGGCAGGGGAATCCTCTCCCCTCAGCCAAGGGAGGCAGTGAATAAGCATGCTACTTAGCCGGCGAAATTGTGCTATTTCCAAGGAACTGTGCAACCCATGGATCAGAAAATCCCACTCAGGAACCCATGCCACCGAGGCCTACCATCCCAAACTCAGAACGTGCAGATTCTTACAGCCTCTCAGCTGGAATCTGCTTAAGCCTACCGAACTCCTGGGCAAAAGGCTAGGGCTGCCTGCTGTCTAAGCCATTTGAGTGCCTTGGGGGAGAGGCAGCAATCAGCACTGGGACTCACAACTGCCTAACACACTAAGCTCCCTGGGCAGGGGAAGGGTGGCATCCATTTTTATAGCTCCAGACTGTGTTTTCTCCTGCTGAGGGCAGGAAGGCTGGACGGTTTGGTCCCAAAACTTGTCCCCACAGCCCAACACACCGGCTGTGGCAGTCTGCAGCCAGAGTGCCTCTTTAGGCATAACCCTGACCATCCTTCCTCATTGGGTGGGGCTTCCCTGCAGGAACTCCAATAACTCCAGCCAGAGGCTCAGGGACAGAATTCAAATCTCTCTGTGAACCAGAAGACTTAGCCTCTCCTCCTGGTAGCTCTGAGGAATCTGGACAGCCTAGATGAATGGGTTTCCCCCTAGCGAAACACACACCCTCCAAGGGAAAAAGTGCTTCATTAAATGAGCCCTGCTCCTTGTACCACCTAACTAGGTGAGACCCTCCAACAGGGGTTGTCAGACATCCTATACAAGAGCAATCCTACTGGCATCAGGTTGGTACCACTTGAGGTCAGAGGTCCCAGAAGAAGGAGCAGGCACTATCTTTGCTGTTCTCCAGCCTCCTTGAGTGACATCTTCAGGCACAGGAGTGAATCAGATGAATACGGCCAGAAGTAAACCTACAGCAAATTTCAGCAGCACTACAGAAAAGGACCTGACTGTTGAAAGAAAAACAAGCAGAAAGCAACAACAGCATCATCATCAACAACAAAAAGGCCCCCACAAAAACCCCATCCAAGGATCAGCAGCCTGAAAGATAGAAACTAGACAAACTCATGAAGATGAGAAAGAATCAACGAAGTAAGTGCTGAAAACCGGAAAGGCCACAGTACCTCTTCTCCAAATGATCGCAACATCTCTCCGTTAAGGGCACAGAACTGGACAGAGGATGAGATGGGTGAATTGACAGAGGTAGGCTTCAGAAGGTGGGTAATAAAAAACTATGCTGAGCTTTAAAGGAGGATGCTCTAACACAATGCAAAGAAGCTAAGAACCTTGATAAGAGGTTAGAGGAATTGCTAACTAGAATAACCAGTTTAGAGAGAAACATAAATGATCTGATGGAGCTGAAAAACACAGCACAAGAACTTCATGAAGCATACACAAGTATCAACAAGAATCAACCAAGCAGAAGAACGAATATCTGAGTTGAAGACCACCTTGCTGAAATAAGACATGCAGACAAGAATAGACAAAAAAGAATGAAAAGGAATGAACAAAGCCTCCAAGAAATACAGGACTTCATAAAAAGACTGAACCTACGATTGATTGGAGTACCAGAAGAAGACAGGGAGAATGGAAACAAGCTGGAAAACACACTTCATGGTATTATCCAGAACTTCCCCAACCTAGCAAGGCAGGCCAATATTGAAATTCAGGAAACACAGAGAATGTCATTAAGATATTCCACAAGAAGATCGACCTCAAGACACATAATCATCAGATTCTCCAAGGTCGAAATGAAGGAAAAGCTATTAAGGGCAGCCAGAGAGAAAGGCCAGGTAACCTACAGAGGGAAGCCCATCAGACTAACAGTGGACCTCTCAGCAGAAACTCTACAAGCCAGAAGAGATTGGGAACCCATATTCAACATTCTTAAAGAAAAGAATTTTCAACCCAGAATTTCACATCCAGCCAAACTAAGCTTCATAAGTGAAGGAGAAATAAAATCCTTTCCAGACAAGCAAATGCTGAGGGATTTTGTTACCAGCAGGCCTGCTCTGCAAGAGCTCCTGAAAGAAGCAGTAAATATGGAAAGGAAAAACTAATACTAGCCACTGAAAAAACACAGCAATATATAAAGATCAATCATACTATTAAAAAAACTGCATATACTAGTGTGCAAAATTACCAAATAGCATCATAATAACAGGATCAAATTCACACATAAAAAAACTAACCTTAAATGTAAATGGGCTAAATGCCCTAATTAAAAGACACAGGCTGGCAAATTGGATAAAAAGTCAAGACTTACTGGTGTGCTGTATTTAGGAGACCAATCTTATGTGCAAAGATACACACAAACTCAGAATAAACAAATGGAGCAAATGGGAAGGAAATAAAAACAAGGGTTTCAATCCTAGTCTCTGACAAAACAGACTTTAAACCAACAAATGTTAAAAAAAAACACAAAGTGGCAAAGGATACAGAAGATCCAAAGGTGGATCTTTGCCCCTCTATAACCCTTAGGATTAAGAGTTCTCTCATAAAAGGGAAGGCAAAAATATGTCAGAGGCATTCAAAACAGAGCTACTCCGTCTTGAATAGGGGCTGGATAAAATAGGCTGAGACTTACTGGGTTGCATCGCCAGGAGGTTAAGTCATTTTTAGTCACAGGATGAGACAGGAGGTCAGTACAAGATAAAGGTTACAAAGACCTTGCTGATAAAACAGCATATGGTAAAGAAGCCAGCCAAACCCCATCAAAACAACGATGGCAATGAAAGTGACCTCTGGTCATCCTCCTCACTGTTCATTACATGATAATCATAATGCATTAGCATGCTAAAAGACATGCCCACCAGTACCATGACAGTTTGCAAATGCCATGGCAATGTCAGGAAGTTACACTATATGATCTACAAAGAGGAGGAACCCTCAGTTCTGGGAATTGCCCACCCATTTCCTGGAAAACTCAGAAATAATCTGCCCCTTGCTTAGTATGTAATCAAGAAATAACCATAAAAATGAGCAGCTGAGCAGCCCACGCTGATGCTCTGCCTATGAAGTAGTCATTCTTTTATTCCTTTTCTTTCTTAATAAACATACTTTCATTTAAAAAAAAATAGACATCCAAATCATGAGTGAACTCCCATTCACAACTGCTACAAAGAGAATAAAATACCTAGGAATAGAACTTACAAGGAATGTGAGAGACCTCTTCAAAGAGAACTGCAAGCCACTGCTCAAGGAAATAAGAGAGAACACAAATAGATGGAAAAACATTCCATGCTTATGGTAAGGAAGAATCAGTATCATGAAAACAGCCATACTGCCCAAAGTAATTTACAGATTCAATGCTATCCCCATCAAACTACCATTGACTTTCTTCTAAGAATTAGAAAAAACTACTTTAAATTTCATATGGAACCAAAAAAGAGCCCATATAGCAAAGACAATCCTAAGCAAAAATAACAAAGCTGGAGGCATCATGCTACCTGACTTCAAACTATACTACAAGTCTACAGCAACCAAAACAGCATAGTACTGGTAGCAAATCAGATATATAGACCAATGGAAAAGAACAGAGGCCTCAGAAATAACACCACACATCTACAACCATCTGATCTTTGACAAACCTGACAAAAACAAGCAATGAGGAAAGGATTCCCTCTTTAATAAATGGTGTCAGGAAAACTCGCTTGCCATATGCAGAAAACTGAAACTGGGCCTCTTCCTTACACCTTATACAAAAATTAACTGAAGATGGATTAAAGACGTAAATGTAAGACCTAAAACCTTAAAACTCTAGAAGAAAACCTAGAATGGTATGTCCTAATACCATTCAGGACATAGGCATGGGCAAAAAAACTTCATGGCTAAAACACCAAAAGCAATGGCAACAAAAGCCAAAATTGACAAAACTGATCTAATTAAACTAAAGAGCTTTGCACAGCAAAAGAAACTATCATCACAGTGAACAGGCAAATTACAGAATGGGAGAATAGAATTTTTGCAATCTATTCATCTGACAAAGGGCTAATATCCAGAATCTATAAAGAACTTAAACAAATTTACAAGAAAAAAACAACCTCATCAAAAAGTGGGCAAAGGATATGAACACACACCTCTCGAAAGAAGACATTTATGCAACCAGCAAACATGAAAAAAAGCTCATCATCATTGGTCATAAGAGAAATGCAAATCAAAACCACAATGAGATACCATCTCATGCCAGTTAGAATGGTAATCATTAAAAAGTCAGGAAACAACAGATACTGGAGAGAATGTGGAGAAGTAGGAACACTTCTACATTGTTGATGGGAGTATAAATTAATTCAACAATTGTGGAAGACAGTGTGGAGATTCCTTGAGGATCTAGAACCAGCAATGCCATTTGACCCAGCAATTGCATTATTAGGTATATATACCCAAAGGATTAGAAAACATCTTACTATAAAGACACATGCACACATACGTTTACTGCAGCACTATTCACAATAGCAAAGACTTGGACCAACCCAAATGCCATCAATGATAGACTGGATAAAGAAAAATGTGGCACATATACACCGTGGAATACTAAGTAGCCATAAAAATGGGATGAGTTCATGTCCTTTGTAGGGACATGGGTGAAGCTGGAAACCATCTTTCAGAGCAAGCTAACACAGTAACAGAAAACAAAACACTGCATGTTCTCACTCATAAGTGGGAGTTGAGCAATGAGGACACATGGACACAGGGAAGGGAATATCACACACTGGCCCCTGTTGGGGGATGCAGGGCTAGGAGAGGGATAGCATTAGGAGAAATACCTAATGTAGATGATGGGTTGATGGGTGCAGCAAACCACCATGGCACGTGTATAACTATGTAACAAACCTGTACATTCTGCACATGTGTCTCATAATTTAAAGCATAATAAAAAAGTAAGCTTTTTGTATATAATGAAGAATGAAGAATAAGTAAAGTTTTCAAGTTAAAGTAAATTAAAAATTTTACAGGTATTAACATTTAACTTTAAAACTGAATAAGCTGAGTAATTTCAAATAAAATTTATATGCTTAAATAAATTATAATATATCAAACTACAGATGCAAATGATAAATATATAAAACTAAATAATAAGAATTAATTAGCAATAGAATTTCTTTCAAAAAAAATCAAATCATATTTTCCAGAAGTAAAACTTAATAACATTAATTTCTTAAAAATTATTTTTAGTAAGCTTTTGGCTTTTGCTTAATATGAGAACATCTTTTTGCTTATTTAGCTGCTAGATATCCATTTTGATGTTGTTGGCATTGTTTCTTTTTAACATTTGACAAAATGAATGATAAGTTGTTTAACTTTTGTCAAATTAAATAATGCAATATGAACAATTTTAGTTTAATTCTGAAAGCCCAGTGCACACACAAAAGCATGAGGATCAAATATAAACAACATCCACAAGGTGGCCAATAGCAGCCCATAGTCATGCTTCAGCCATCTCTTGCATATGACTTTAAGGTGGAATAATCGTGTCTGAGAGTCCTTGAATCACAGCCATCTATTCCACATAGTTTTGTAACAATGATCTATCTTCCACACATTTTGCATATTTTCCATTAATTCAATTTCGATTCTCCTAATGTGACACCCCAAAATAACAGCAAAACCCAGTAATAGAAATTAAATACTAAGGATTAAGATTTTATTAGGTTTGAACTTTATAGGGCTACAAATCATTGTAATAGCTAAGTTTTTTTCCCCCTCCATGAAGCAATTTTAGCCCTGTTGGTGTGATATCACCCCTGTTGAGAGGGCATGGTCTAAATAAGTATCATTTGTCACTCCTGTTTCTAAAATAATCTCCTAATAGGCCTTAATACATCCTTTCTTCTTCTCTGCTCTGTTCTGCACAATACTGTCACATAATTTCTCAAAACATAAATCTAATCACCCCACCTCCTTCAACGACTTCAGTGCTTTCAGAATGTAGCCACAATGCCCAACACTGCCTACAAATCATGCATAACTTGGTCCTAACTCTGATTTCATCTCATACAACATTCTCCAACCCTCTCTGCGCTCCAGCAGCACTGGCCTACATTTCATTGAAGCAACTCATGCCACAGGGACTTCATACATGCTGTTCTGCCTGGAAGTCCCTTCTCTGCCTTTTTCGTTTACTTAAAGGCTACTTCTTCAGACTGTTGCTTAATCATTCCTTCCTCAAGGAATCCTTTATTATTATTATCTTCAATTTCATCAAATCTGCCTTTAATAAATATGCCTTCCTTTCAGTAGTACTTATCACAGTCATTTTATTTTTCTTGTCCTATACATGTTATAGTTGCTATACTTTATAGTTTTTTTCCCATCAGTATCTCCCCAGCATCTCCCTAGCACAAGTCTGGTACATGGCAGATGCACAATGAATTTATTAAATAAATACACAATTGATGAATTGATTGTGTTTTAATGGAGTTGAATAATTCAAAGAGGCAAAAAGTGAATGAGCTTCATACCGTAATAGTTAGCAAAGGCTTGGTGAGGCAAAAGTAAAACTGTTACAACAAGTATAAACTAAAATAACAAGTAATATGACTCTATACCTTGAGTCTTCTACTAAATTATATTCCAGGAATCTTCTTTTAAAGTCCAATTAAATAAATTGTGTGGATTGCCATTTGTAACCTTAGAATGCCATCATGCGTAGTGAATGCTAAAACTGTTCGAAATATAACAACTTTTTAATACTTCAAATCACATTCTAAAAACTTGCAGTGCCTTAGGGACATGATTGTGAACCACAATTATCATAGCACAACTCAGCAGTCACAGACAACACAGACTCGCTTTCAGGATCTGTTAAAAATGCTGCACCAGCATTTTGCATCCCTGCCTTCTGCTGTGCTCTGGGCTGAAGACAGTACCCTGGCATACACCAAACCAGGCAAAATTAGCTCTCATAAGCCTTATCCATGGGAAATGGAAAAGGCAACCACTAACCTGTATCCATAGAAAATGGCCTTCATGCCATTTACGTACAAGTGTTTAGTGTTGTTGATGCTGAGGAGAGCAACGTATAACAGGTTTTAGTCAGAAATTCGGGACTTAATCCTGCCTCTATTATTAACCATTTGCATGGTCTTGGAAAATGCATTTGACCTCTTTATACCTCAGTAGAAAGTTAGAATAAATCAGTAGTTGAAACATTTTCACTACTAAGCTCTCCTGTTAATAACTTTTAATCATAAACTTTCTGCTTCAAAATATTATATTTAGAAAAATTTACTTAAGCAGTAATTTTTGTTTTTTTTAATATTCTGACAAATATCTAAGGGGGTTAGGCATGGTGGTGAACAAAAAAGGGGAGCTGTGGGAGGCAGAAAGCAGGATACATGAATGGGCTGCAAGGAGATGTCAGGGAATTGATGTCCTGTTTTTACAGAATAAAGACCTATCTGACTGAACATATTAGAGAAACAAAGTCCAGGCAGAGTATGATTTTGTCTAGGCATTTTGAAACATTAAAAATAGCTTACAATGGCCAGGCACACTGGTTCATGCCTGTAATCCCAGCATTTTGGGAGGCCGAGGTAGGCGAATCACAAGATCAGGAGTTCAAGACCAGCCTGGCCAACATGGTGAAACCCAGTCTCTACTAAAAATACAAAAAATAGGTGGGCACAGTGGTGTGTGCCTATAATCCAAGCTACTTGGGAGACTGAGGCAGGAGAATTGCTTGAACCAGGACCTGGGAGGCAGAGGTTGCAGTAAGCCAAGATTGAGCCACTGCACTATAGTCTGGGATACAGAACAAGATTCCATCTCAAAAAAAAAAAAGCTTTCAACACGCATTATTATATTTGTAATTATCCGAATATCTGGGGCTGGACACTATAGCCCAAGATAATCCCTGAGGTGCCTAGGAAAAGTGTGCTTCAAAATGAATTTCTATTAAATGAGTTTTGAGTCTCTGACTTCTGTAAGCAAATTAGCAAAACTTTTAGGGGCAGGCTGGGGGAGTTATCTCTTGTAAATATAACTTACATGTTTAAAAAACAAAAAAGGTTATACAATTCAAGGGAAAATATTTCTGTACTGCAAATACATATTCAAAATATTAATTGTATAAATATATCCTATCACTGGTTTAAATTCATTTACATTATGCATTTTCAGTGAGTACACTATTGCACTCAATTGGGCAAAAATTATTTCTTGGGGGATGTTCAAAAAATCTTAATATTGAAATGGTATATGGGCCTCCAAAACTCAATCCTACCTGATAAAATCTCGTTTCTTAATACTATTTAATTCCTCTCATTGCGTTTTGGATTTGAGAGGGGCATCAAATGAGCATCATGGCCACTGAATTCACCAAAGGTACACAAAATACATGCTAAATCAGTGCCACAAAACTATACACATAGACAGCTATGAATCAAGGACTTTCTCTTGCTCGATGGCTCAATCTCAGACTATTTCAAGAAGTGGCCTGCTGATGGCTATGCGTTGCTGTTGATCTGTGGATGTTGTTTATATTTGTTCCTCATGGTTTCGTGTGTGAGAAGTAAGCAAAAATAGTTTACATTTTATTATTTATGCTGAAAAATTATGTGATCCATTATTAGTTATGTCAAGTGCTTAAAAAATCAATATCTGAATAAAATCTAGCAATTAAATTAAGTTATATTCTCCTATCAAGAAAACACATAAAATTAAGCTTATTAAGAATAGATTTTAATAAATTAATTTAATATTTTTATTTTGTCTGGAAAAATAATCCTTTGGAGTGATTTTTCAAAATTTGATTACATTTCTGTTATTTTTGTGTGTTTATATAAATTTCTAGGATTTGATCCCTCTTTTGAATTTAGTTCCTTTAGAATTTTTTTGTATTCAATAGCTGTCATTTTAAAAATGATTCTCTCAGTTTATCCAGTTTTTTTTCCAGTTAAAGGTGAGAGTGACTGTCATAACTTTCTACATTTTAACAGGAGCAGAATACTACTCATTTTAATTTTGCCATATTGATAGAGGGGAAAATTAACAGGATACAGGGATTCTATATATTTGAGAAAGAAGAAGGGGTATATCAATATCTGAGGTGAAGATTATTTCTCCAGGCTAAAGGCAATGACACACTAGGCACTGTGTCTCTACATAGGGGAAAGCAGCAAATGGATTTCTTACAAATGGGCCCAAACACTGGGGATGATGCTGATTCTCAAATTGTGGGGCTTAAGCTCTTTAAACTATTCTTATGTAAAGTCAGTTAATCCATGCCTTTGAACTAAAATTTCTTATAGTTTCATTTTAGGGTCAAAAGCAGATGTGAAACCTTATCAAGATTGTTCTCTTTGGTCCAGAAAAACATGCTAGTCAGCCTAGGGTAAAATTCTAGATGAGATCAAAGATCTAGGAAGAAGCCCTAGTTTCTATTGTCCACATATAATGACCCTGTGTGGGGCACAGGTTGCAAAGGCCTGAAGTTAGGCAGAATTTGTATCTTTCTGAAGTTGCATGTTCTGATAAGTAATGATTTTCCATAACCAATCATCTTGAAGAGGAAAACCTGTCATCAAGGCTGCTAAATGAGCCAGTCAAGGAACTTTGTGCTAGAGAATGAGTTTTTGGCTGGGCACAGTGGCTCATGCCTATAATGCCAGCATTTTGGGAGAGCCAGGTGAAAGAATCACTTGAGCCTGGAAGTTCAAGAACAGCCTGGGCAACATAGCAAGACCCTCTCTCTATCTTAAAAAAAATTACAGAAAAGAGAGAGAATGACTCTTTCTACCCCATTGCAGTATATTAGGTATTTGGGGAGTAGATAAGTTAACTACATCCAGACCTGATAGAAAGGACTGAATATTTCCTGGAGGTGTTAGACTTTGAGCTGGACACTGTAACTGAAAGACATGGATGGGTTTCTTCTTTGGACAGAAGATGAGTGCAGTCTATGTGTGGAAAAAAAGTGTGTGCGGATATTTGGGTGGCCAAAGTAGAAGGCACTGTGGCTGAAGCTGTTAATGTATTGTTTTTTTATTGCTGTTATAACAAATTGTCATAAACTTAGTGACTTAAACCAGTGGTCCCCAACCTTTTAGGCATCAGGGACCAGTTTTGTGGAAGACAATTTTTCTACAGACTCAGAGGTGGGGTGGGAGATGGCTTCAAGATGAAATTGTTCCAACTCAGATCATCAGGCATTAGATTCTCATAAGGAGTATGCAACTAGATCCCTCACATGTGCAGTTCACAATAGGGTTCATGCTCCTGTGAGAATCTAATGCCACCACACATCTGACAGGAGGTGGAGCTCAGGCAGTAACGCTCACTCGCCACTCATCTCCTGCTGTGCGGCCCACTTCCTAACAGATAACAGATGAATGAACAGATAATAGGCCACAGACCCATGGCCAGAGGATTGAGGACTCCTGGCTTAACAAAAATTTATTTTCTTTCAATTTTATAGACTAGAATTTTGACACTTATTATCTTGAAATAATTGAAAGATAATAAAAATTTATTGTCTTTCAATTTTATAGATTAGAAGCCTGGACCTCACTGGGCTAAGATTAGGTGTTCGGTGGTCTGAGTTCCTTTCTGGAGAGCCTAGGAGAAAGTCTATATCCTTGCATTTTCCTGTTTCTAAAGGCCACCTACATTCCTTGGCCAATGGTTCCCTTTCTTCATCTTCAGAGCCAGCCATGGTGGGTTGAGTCCTTTTCACACGGAATCTCTGACCCTCATTTTAGCTCCCTTCTGACCATAGCTTGGAAAAATTATCTGCTTTTAAGAATATATGTGATTAGATTGGGCCTACCTGGATAATCTGCCTGTCTAAAGGTTCTTACGTTAATCATAAATGCAAAATCCTTTTTCCCATGAAAGACAATGTATTTACAGAAATATTCTAGTATTAGGATGTAGACATCTTTGGGGAACAATTATTCTACCTACCATAGCTAATTATACTTCAATATCAATGTTATTTCTTCATCACAAGTATTTACTAAAAACTGGGAATATCACTGTAAATATTCATGTCATTTACTAAAGACCTGGAATATCATTGCACAGAGTAAAGTCCGTGTTTCTCCACTTCCTTTGATGTGACTAAATTCTATGACGGGATGTAAATGAAAGTGATATATGCAGCTTCTGGAAGTTGCCTTTAAAGAGGAAGGGCCTTTCTTTATCTTTTATCCTTCCTGCTGGCCAAAATGCACATATGAGGAATGAAGGTAGATTAGACATCTTTAACCAAGATACAAGTGAATAATGAAGGTGAAAGAGTAATGAGACAGAAGAGTGTGTTCCAGTTAGTTGTGGAACCACTATGTCAACCCTGTGTTTTTAATGTGAGGGGAAATATTAACTCTATTTTCCTAGCCATTTTTACTTGGGGGTTTTGATACTGACAACCAAGGCTAATCCTACCAAATACAGAGTGCAATGAAGTTGCCAATTCAGAGTATAGAAAAAGAGATAAATGGATGAGGAACGAGAAAACAGGATTTGTGATTTCTCCAGACTTTGGCCAGTTAAAGAAGGAGAAGCTACGGATATGGCCATCCATCCTACTCTCCCACCCCCACCAACTCAAGAAGAAGGTGTTAACTACAGGAGACAAGAGAGTTACAGGGCTCAAATACATCAGCTTTCTCCATTATGGGAGACTCTGATCAAAGTTCTTCTCTGCAGACTTTGAAGAGTCAAGTTTTAATTTTAAAACCTTAGCAGTTTTCACTAGGAAAAGAAAAAGGATTCCCAAATCTCTATGGCTTCAAAACAGCAAAGTCTTATTTCTCATTCACTCTACATGTCCATCTTGGGTCAGCTAGGAGCTCTGCTCATTTTGATAATTCAAAAGCCCAGGTGGAGAGGAGCCCATCTTTGTATATGATTCCTCGCTCATGGCAGCAAAAGACAGGGGCAGTCATCGATGGTAGACTGGATAGGGAAAATGTGGCACGTATACACCATGGAATACTATGCAGCCATAAAAAACGATGAGTTTGTGTCCTTTGTAGGGACATGGATGAACCTGGAAACCATCATTCTCAGCAAACTGACACAAGAAGAGAAAATCAAGCACTGCATGTTGTCACTCATGGGCAGGTGTTGAACAATGAGAACACATGGACACAGGGAGGGGAGCATCACACACTGGGGTCTGTCAGAGGGAAATAGGGGAGGGACAGCAGAGGGTAGAGAGTTTTGGAGAGAGAGCTTAGGGAGAAATGCCAAATGTAGGTGATGGGGAGGAAGGCAGCAAATCACACTGTCCTGTGTGTACCTATGCAACAGTCTTGCATGTTCTTCACACATACCCCAAAACCTAAAATGCAATAAATAAATAAATAAAAGATGAGGGCAGTATAGTGAATCACCCACTGGCTCTTAATGATGGTGCTCAGCATAGCAACACTATTCACAGTAGCCAAGAGGTAGAAGCAACACAAATGTCCACTGATGGATGAACACATAAATAAAATGTGGTATATTCATATAATAGAATATTACCCAGCCTCCAAAAATGGACGAAATTCTGTTACATATTACAACATGAGGACATTGAGGACATTACACTAAGTGAAAAAAAACCACTCAAAAAAAAAAAAAAAAGACCAATACTGTATGATTTAACTTACATGAGGGACATAGAAGAGTAAAATGCATAGACACAGAAAGAAGAATGGTGGTTACCAGGGGCTGGAGGAGGTGGAAAAGGGAAGTTGTTTGATGGGTATAGAGTTTTAAGTTTTGCAGCATGAAAAGGTTTTGGAGATCAACTTCACAACAATGGGAATATACTTAACACTCCTGAACTTCATACTAAAAATGGCTAAGATGGTCAATTTTATGTGTTTTTTGCCACAGTAAAAAAAAAAAAAAAAAAATGATGCTCAGGAAAGACACACATCACTTCTGTTCACATTTAATTAGCCAAAGCAAGTTACCTAGTTATACCTATCTTTTAAAGATGGGGAAGGGAAGTATAATACTGTCATGAAGGAGTAAAGCAGAAATATATGGTGAATAGCAGTAACGACTATTGGAGTCTTCACTTTCGGAGCATGAAATACTTACTTCATCTTCCTTCCCACAAATAAATTGCATTCTTTACTTTCCGCTGAGGGAAGATAACACAAGTCTCATTGATGGCATCAACTTCAAAACCCCGGATCCCTGGATGATGTGTGGTAGTCGTTATGTGAGGGGATAATGTGAAGGAGTCTGTAAAACAGGTCTGTGTGTATCTCCTTTTGATCCAGAGACCTGGCCCTGTCACCTCCCACTCACACATTATCCAGTGGTAGAACAGAGTCAAGATAACTTCAATAAATACTCACATTATAAAGTGGAAGAATGGGAAACTTACGGCAGTCATTGGCCTGTAACAATTTTTAGACTTGGCAGATATTTTAAACTCCCTACTGGAAATGTTCCTTGAATAGGCTGGATTTCCTAAAAGGAGTTCCCCTGTCCACTGATCTCCATGACTCTTGGATTCTCCTTTTAGGAAAGTCCTCTTTCAGGCTTGTTTGAATAGGCACTGAAGATATGTCTGTTTTAGAAATTGACCAGCTTTCTCAGCCTGCTTCCTGCCTATCATTGGTGGAGAGTCCAACAGCTATGTTAAGTCTCAAATTGCAACAATCACATTTAATCCAGGTTAGAGCCTTTGTTTAGCAGTAAAACTATCTTGCAAAATTAACCTTGGTTGTCTTTTGACTTACTCCCATGTTTCCTTTCTAGACATATTTCTTTGCCATACTTCTGTGTTTTCTTGCCCCAGCACTTCTGTTTTCCCTCCCTCTTCCCTCTTCTCCCTCTGTCTCCTCTCCCCCAGTCATAGGTTTCTTGTGCCTAGCAGTGACAGCTACACCTTTTCCCATGAACCAGTTTAAGTCATTCTAGGCTGCTTGGTCTAATTGAAGGAATTACTGGACACCACACCCTAATTCACAATCAGTGATCTGATCCTTGCCACAAAGCTGAGTTTCAATGTGCTTTTGTTGCTCAAAGGATCAATTTTACCTTTCATTATTTAGACTGAGAAGCAGGTGCCTTTTCCAACCTTGTAAGTTTTTGACTTTGTAGATTCTCTAAGTCTGTTTCATCTGTTCTTACAAACTGACCAAGTCTTCTCTGAACATATATTTTTCTTATAATATCTAATTAACTACAGTTGATAATAAGCAATAAACAATAATGATCATCTGTTTTCAACCTCTTCCCTAAGGTTAGATATGCCTTTTGCCTTCAAATTACTCTAGGCAGTAGTCTTACAAAATTTTTCCCCACTAGAGAAATGAATTTCCATTCTTCCAGGATTCAGTAATAGTATGCTTGATTCCTCTGACCAGCTGTTAAGCCAATGCCACGTATTTTAGGGTTTGTTTTATTATTAAAGCAGCACCTTTCTCTTAGGTTCTAAGTTCTATCATTTCAGGACAAGATAGATAGTCCTGTGGAAACAAATTTCCCTCAATCTCAGCAGCTTAAATAAAAGGTTCACTTCCAGCTTTGATAGCTCTATGTCCATTGCAGGGGGTGGTCTTCAAAGGGTTCTGTTCACTGTGATCACTGAAAGACACACATGGGCAATCTCCATATCAACATCTGGTTCCATAATGAGCTCCAGTGAGAGGAGAATGTGTAGCTTTTGTTGTTCTGTAGAGTTTTTTGTTTTGTTTTTGAGACAGGGTTGGACTCTGTCACCCAAGCTGAAGTGCAGTGACATGATCTCATCTCACTGCAACCTCCACAACCTCCCTGGCTCAAGCGATTCTCCCACCTAAGCCTCCTCAGTATATGGGACTACAGGCACATGCCACCATGCCCGGCTAATATTTGTGGGGTTTTTCTTGGTAGAGATGGGATTTTACCATGTTGCCAGGTTGGTCTCAGATTCCTGGGCTCAAGCAATCCACCCACCTTGGCCTCCCAAAGTGCTAGGATTACAAGCACAAGCCATTGAGACTAGCCAAGCATGTGTCTGAAATCTGGAAAGATTTGGTAAGCAACACTAAAGGAAGCGCTGTAGTTCTGGATTCAGTTGTAGAGAGCAGAACCCACTCTATCTAATTTAAGGAAAAAAGGTTTCAAAGATTCAATAGCTTATAGGATAGCTCAGAGGACTAAAGAGCCAGACTGTGGGTTGACCTTTCAGAAAAGTCTCCCAAAGTCACACTCAGAACAAGGTCATCAAAAGAGTGATGTCTCTTTTGCAAGCAGGAATTCACTAGTATCAGGACTGTATAAGAATAAAAATACTTTCCCAATCATGAAGCCCCTATCTCTGCCAATTTCAGACCATACCTCACTTGCTACAGAGTGAACACAAGGAGACGTGCCTCTCCAAACCCACAGTGCTAGTGCCTGGGATCTTTGCTGATGTCATTTTAGGAAAAATAGAAGCAGCAGACACCACAGATGTAGCAAAAGTGTGGCCTCTTCCTAACCTCCACTGTCTATATGTTATGTTAGTGCATCTAATTAGCCAAATGCAGATTACATCCAGAACCCTAGCTGCAGTGGGAACTCCAGCATCTGGAGTGTAGGGAGGCACATGAGCAACAATCCAGCATTTACATCGGTACAACACAGGAATAGACCATATTATGTAGCACCATATTCTATGGCAACAATAGAATACTTCTTTTAATCATTTTTATCCCTGCCTACTTCAAAGTAATTTTAAGAGGTTTATGCTAACTGTTCATAATCAGGCCCTTAGGGATTCAGGAAAAGTTAAATATTTTCTGTGCTCTCTTTTATCATTTTAGGGGGAGTATAATATAATTGCTTCAAACAAATATGTTAAGCATCATCCTTCAGGCATATGCACATTCCCCCAGTTTGGTGGTTTATCATCTTCAATTTTCACACCAGTTCCATGAAGCAGTGTATCAGTTAGGGATAGTATTCAGCTTCACATCACAGACATCCACCTAAAGTGGCTTGATCAAACGTGGTGTTTATTTTCCAAATGTTAAAGGTAGACTGAAGCTGGGCAATCTGGGGCCACTGCAGAGACCTCAAGGCCTGCCTTGGTGCTCTTTCATCCTTAAATGTGACCCTTCTCTTTTTGGACATAGATGGCTGTTCTACTTCCGGACACTGTTAGCAATTTCCAGGATCAAAGAAGAGAAAGAACCAAGGTCCAAGGCAGCTAGCTGCCTGGCTAGGTTTGCCCTGTTATTTGGTGGTGTTTACACAACCACCTTGTGACTTCCTCATACATTTCATTAGCCCCAAAGGTGTCACATAGCAACCTCTATCTGCCAGGGAGCTGGAGGAACTGAAGATTGTTTTGTTTTGACCAGGCCTATTGCCAAAATCAGAATTCTGTTAGTAGGAAGAAAGCTAGCGTTAATATTGGGCAGGTAACTAGCAATATCTACCTTGACTAGACATTATTTTTTTCATTTTACAATAAGGAAACCAGGATTCAAAGAGGTTGAGTAATGTGGTGGTAGCTCAATAGCTTGAGATTTGAATTCATGCCTATGACTGCAAATTCCAAACTTGTGATAAGCATTTTTAAAATGGTTAAAACTTAAAAATTTTTTTGACATGTTAAGAAGTAAATTGGATTATTTAGTCATGGGGGGAGAAAAAGAATCCATTTGCTTACGATTCCAGAGAGCAGAAGTGGAAATGGGAATGAGAAGGTGGAAAAGGATGAGAGATTTTTTGTATGAGTAGCACAATCCTATGTTTTGAAAACAACAAAAATCCTATGCAGATAAGCAGCCTTGAAGATGATGGCACATTTCCAGCCTAGTTTTCCACTCCTGGACAAAAATGTATTGCCTGGTGGCTGGAATTAATTCTAACCTGGCCAAACTCATTTTATTGGCTAACGCTTTCTTAGTGCTTGAGAATTGTAAGAGTTATTAACCAAACTAACCTGAAAATCATCTCCAGTTGCTATATGGTATTTTTCAGAATGATTCATTCAGTTCTCATTTTCCCAAACCAGCATTTTCTTGCTTTCATTGAGAAAAGGAAAATGGTATGGTATCTCTGAAAGGCAGGACCCTTGGGAGTAGTGACAGGGATGTTCCTTACAAGCTCCCAGGGATTCTGAGATTTGAAGAAACATAGAAGACACCAAAAATGGGTAGTCAAAATTGCTAGCTTAGAGAAGAGGGTGTGGTCGTATTCGAGAGTGTACTGGCACTGAGAATGTACAATTCAGTTGGAGAGCTCTGCAACAACCGCTAACTGGTTTTTGGCACCTTGCAGCGTGTGGCTTGTTACCTAATGGGATGGGATGGAGTCCTTACTTTGCTGTGTCCTCACTATGAACTTTGGGGATTTCCTTCCCTTAACCTTCTCACCTCCTTGAGCCTAGATGGCTCTTGGCACCAGCCATGCTAACAATCTGACAGAAAGGAATGGCTAAACCAGTGTAGTCCAATCCCTGGTTCTAGCCACTGATCGTATCTAATTCATCCCCAAATAGTCATTTGGGAGCTACAAAGAGAAAATTAATCACAGTCTTACGAGCTTAAGCAGCAGGAGCAAGAAGGAGAGGTAAATACCACAGAGATTGAACCTGAAAAGTACCAGGGATGGGAAAACTGTGTAAAACATACCTGCAGTAAAGAATCTGAGCAAATATTAATTTGATCAAAGGCTGGGAAAACAAAGAGTGAGTTCCTTGGAAGGTCACAGAATACCCTGACTCCTCTTGTTATTAATATGGTTGAGATATGCTTATGCAATCACTAACATTTAGCCTTGAAAGGATGTGGCTTGTGGGGCTTTGGCCAAGGTAAGTTCCCTTTGAGGATTTGGGGTCAGGAATTTTCATTTCATGGGGGCCGAAGGAGGTGCCTAGAGGGCTGCCTGGGAAGAAGAATGTACTTTTCTAGGTATCCGGATGTGTGTAGTTTTTAATTATTCTTTAGGTTTCTTGCAACTAGAGAAGAGGAAGAATGTGAAATAACCAGGCTGTGCCCAGCAAAACTGAGATAGAGCAAAAGCACAAAGTAAGGTCTGCGGGGCAAGTTTCACTCACAGAATTATGCTCCTGCTCCGGAAGTGTGTTAAGAAGTCCACAGGCTTTTATAGATATCTGTCATCATAATCTAAGTAGCAGCCTTCAGCAAATATTTGTTAAGAGCAAGGGCCTAGTCTGGAATTTCCAAATTATAGTGTAAGCAACACATGAAAAGCTCGTTTGAAAATGCAGATTCCCAAGCCTAGCCATTTAATACCATGGAGTTGAGGCCTGGGTATCTGCAGTGTTATTAGGTTGCTCATTGGATTTGGGACCATTGGCTCTTGGACTCTCCTTTTTGCTTTGTAAAAACTAACCTTGGTCTCTTCAAAAGTTAGCACCCAATCAAAGTAGAGACTGGACTAGAAAATACAAACAAAATATTCTTTTGCCACCTCTTATTTGTTGTTTTTGATGTTGTTTTGTTACACACCTGAATTCTTCACTGTGTAATTTTTTGGCCTATTTATGGAAGAATAGTAACTTAATCTGGAATTACAAACTATTAGAAGCAACACACTATCATTTTCACTTTTCCCCTTTCTTCCTTTCTCCCTCTGTGTGTTTGTGTTTGTGTGTGTGTGTGTGTGTGTGTGTTTCTGTCTCTATTCCTTAATGAGAGTCACGACTATCATTTTTTTTGCCCTACTGTCTGAAAAATGCAAAGTAGGTGTACAGTTGCAACTATCAGAAGCAACAATATGTAGATTCTAGATCTGACTTGACTAGTAATTTGTCATTACTTACAACAAAAGCCTAAGGGACCCTGTCTGTGTCTGCCTAAAGGAGGAAAAGAGAATCAAAAGGGAGGTGATTTGCAAATTATTCTCTCCTTTGAAAACTTCCTTTCGAGCCTGGTGTGGTGGCTTACAACTACATAGCTACTCAGGAGGCTGAGGCAGAAGGATCTCTTTAGCCCAGCAGTCTGAGGTGCAGTGAGCTATGATTGTGCCGCTGCATGCCAGCCTGGGGCAGCAGACTAAGATCCTGCCTCTAAAGCAATTTTAATATTAAGCATTTTTGGAATGCCAAAGATCCACAAGATTCATTGGCAGTGGCATTCAATTTTTTTGATCAACACCATACTAAAAATACATTTCATGTCACAATCTAATGCACACACATACATGAATGTGTTCTTGATGTGTTTATATGAGCACATATGGACAATAGAAACAAGTATCTTATGAAACATTATTTATCTTTACCATGTGAAATACACTCTGATATTTTCTATGCTCGGCCCTTTCTTTGCTTTTCTTATCCTTCCCTTCTCTCTTTCTTTCTCTCTCTCTCTGTGTATGTGTATGTGTGTGTGTCTGTCATTGTCTCTGTCTCTTTCTTTTCCTTAATGATAGTCATGACACTATAAATGCTTTTGCCCTGCTGTTTGAAATATGTGGAGTAGGTGTACAGTTCCAACAGTTTTGAGTAGGAAAAAAGAGGAGAGGAGCTGGAATTGGAAAACAAGTTTGTTCACTATTTTTTTCTTCCTTCTTTCTTAGTAACTCTGTTAATTTATCCATGTTTATCTTAGCTATAGTATATGCAACCTACTTTTACTGTCTTAGAGGCTGATATTCCAAAATAGTAGAAATGCTCGATGGAATAAATAAATGAGTCTGTACTTCTTACCAGCTTGACCTCCTCACTGTCTTGTATGTGACATGCTCATTTCTGCCCAGATGTCTTTATCTCTTAGCCTAGAATTCTAGCTACCCGCCAAATCATTCTCTTTGCCTACTCCTCTTACCTCCAGGGCCACCAGTAGAGGTTTCTGTTGACTTTCCCATATCCTGAAGGCTACTCGAGGTACAAGGGAGAACACTTCATTTCCTAGAATAGTGCTCAGATAGGTGCAATCTACATCAAAGGAAAGATAAGTGATGCTGTTGTTTTTCAACCAAAACTGTTATTTTCATAACTTGTAAATGAACTAAAGGTTCCAAGTACTCAAGGTCCCCACAGTCAACTTTCTTTATCTAACAAGCAAACTTGAATTTCATTGGATAATTTTTATTATGTGCAGCAAAAACATTTACAGTTTTGTTTGCTGTTGTTGATCGGACTGTTTGGTCTTGAAAAAAATTAACAAGGCACTACCTTTAATGTGGCACTTTTCCATCCCCATAAAGAAACATAGCCATCCAGATTGCAAGTGCTACTCAGTATCCTTCTCACACATATCTTATTAAAAATATTTTCACTGACTTTTTTTTAACAATCAAGCACTTGGCAGACTAATCTCTTGCAATAAATCTTCATGATAAATATTATTTTAATGGTAAAATTATTAACCTGTAAACTTTTATCTAGCTCTAAGCAACTGGATTTTATCTTAGTTTGTTTGAGTATACTATTGTCATTCGCTGAATGTCTAAGAACAGGGAATCTATCAAAAATAGTTGGGATCCTATCAAAAGAACACAGGCACTAATTTGAAGTGGCATGCATTGGTTAAAGATGTGGTAACATGAGCATTAAAAAGGTAATAATAATGATAGCAATACACTGATGCACACCAAATATATAAAAATCCATGAGTTCATAAAGATGTTCCAAAAAAGAAAGTCATTAACTACCTCTGGAGTGTGCTAGATCAATTAATTTATTCTGAAAATTATTACAGAAAAAGTGAAATATTAAACTTCATTCTTTGAAGATATTTTTAATACGTATTTGCAGCCTCTGTGTTACCAAAGTGGATTTGGCCATATTTATAAAAGGCTTCGACAGATGTGAGCTTTGCCTACTGATTCTGAAACTAACTTTGCCCAATTTTGCTTTTTCTATAATTTCCTATGAATGAGGTCATTCATTGTAATCTTTTGTAGTTGACATCTTTCATGCAGAGTTTTGTTTCTGATATTCATCCATGTAGGAAAATATATTCCTTTTTATTGCTGAGTAGTATTCCACTCTATGTGTTCATCACAATTAGCTTACCTGTTCAAGTAGCACTTTTCCTGCATGTGCTAAAATGATTGTTTCCCGCTTTATTCTATTAATTCTGCAAATTATATTGATTGATTCTCAGATATTAAAAAAGGAACTTTGCATTCCCAAGATAAGCCCCACAGGTCATGATGTATTGTCCCTTTAAATGTTGTTGAGTTTCATTTACTAAAATTTTGTTCGTGACTCTTGTGTCTGTTTTATGAGACATATTGGTCTGTGACTCTCTTTTCTTTTGAAGTCTTTGACTGGTTTTGATAGCAGAGTAAATCTGGTCTCATAAAATGAATTCAGAAGTATTTTTGCAACGCTCATTTTATGCCTTGCAGAACGTTAAGAAACATGCATAAGGTGGAACATGACAGGTGTGATTCAAATATGTTTCAAATATAAAATAATCAGTTTTTACCTTGTTCTTTCTTTTCCTAATTTACATAATAAACATGTCCTATTCCTGTTCACATCTAGTTTGAAGTTGGCTGAATTAGTGAGTGATTTATAATCACAGATTTTAGAAAATTAGAGCTAAGTTATTTTAGGGACTGTTGTCACTGCATATCTAGAGGAGGAAACGGAGACGTTTAGAGGTTGCCACGCTCTTCCAGAACAGAGTACCTTCCCACTCTTTACAGGTCCCCATCATGTAACACTCATTAAAAGTCTTTATGGGTAGGAAATGTATAAAGTACCTGCTGTGTATATACTTACATTATAAAGTTTACGTGTTCATTGTTACTCTTTTTCCTTCCTATGAAGGAACACACTGTTCTTACTCTTACAATCTCCAAGAGAGAGCAGTGAAACAATGAAACTTCAGGATTGTGTGGCCTGGGGGCTACTAGTTGAACTGGGCATGCTCAGTCGCCAGGCAGATTTTTCGGTGAAGTGGAAACTACAACAGCGCGTACCGCGCGCGGAGGTGGGCGTGCCCTCGTGGAATTTAGAACGTTGCCTCGGCCAATGGGGCCTCGCGGCCGGCTGGCGGGGCTCCTCATTGGAGCAGCAGGGAGGCGAGCAGAGGGCCCCCGGAGGGAGCCGCGGAGGTGCAGGTCGAAGAGGCCGGGCTACGCGGTGCCCTGCGTGTGAGCAGCTGCAGCAGCACAGGCAGCATCCAGCGGCGGCGCCAGCAGTTCCAGCCGGTTGCTTTACTTTTTGCTTCACCAACATAGTCATTATGCCGAAGAGAAAGGTAAGTCTTACCAAAAAAGATTTAAAAGGCCTTAAAATTGTGCTTACAGTGAATCCTGGCATTGCAATGGCTCGCGCAGAACGCGCGCGGTAGTAACCTGGGAATGGGGAATCTCTGCTCCTCCACACTTGTTTTTAGATGCCTGTTGCAGACATTCCTCTCTCCCTCTCCCCCTCCCTCTGTCCTCGTCGATCTCTGAATGTTACTTTCTCTCCAGCGACACGGTTTCCCCTCTTTTTGAACTCATTCTTGCTGGAATGGTTTCCCCCGACAACAAGAAGCAAAAGCGGCTTTCCATGCCGAAGGGGAGTTTCCTTTTTGCAAACTGCCAGGTTGCGAATTAGTGTGAAGGAAAAACAGAGCAGGGAGAGAAACACGTCCAAACATAGGGAGAGGGAAGAAAATAAATCGGGCAGATGTTGGGATTATTCCCCTGCGGCTGCGCCCGCGGCTGGCTGCGGCCGCCGTGGTGGCTCCGAGGCTAAGGGAGACAGAAAGCCATGTTTAAAATAGCGCTCACCCTCCTGCTCGCCTCCGCGCAGACCCGTATGTACCAACTCCAGTGTCAATCAGGGCTGGGGGCCGGCGAGGCGGGGCCTGGCGGCCTGGACCTACCCGCGCTTCACGGCGAGAGCGGCGGAGTTGGCGGCGTGGAAGGCGGGACAGCGCCAGGGTATCCAATATGGCTCGTCCAAGGTCAGGGGGCCAACAGGTCCTCCCCAGTGCCTGGAACCCACACTCAGTTGGGGAAGGCGGGGTCCGTGCGCCGTCCGCCCCTCTGCGTGTAAAGCGAACTGGAGTCATTTGTGTCCCATCTTCCACCCCTTGCGGACCGTCCCCTTCTGCGCAGGCCCCGGACGCCGAGTACCACGTTCGGAGACACAAATCTGCCTCGGGGTGGGGCTGCGACTTTCCCAGGGAAAGAAGGGAAGGCTTTCCTCCTCCCTGAGAAACCAGGGTGTGATGGCTGGTTCCTGAGCAAGTGCCTTGCATCCTCCCACCGCCAGCCTCAGTGTTTCCAACGGTGTCAACGAGTGTGGGTATTCAGTTTGAAGCAAAATTATACCTAATATCCTGTTTTATCAAAGACCGTGGACTAATTTGTGTGTGAGAGTGACTGCATTACTTTAAAATGCTGAAGTTTAAAAAACTCAGAAGCTTTTCCCTTATATGTTATTACTGAGAATTGGGTGGAAACTTGCTTCCTACTCCATTTTTTAAAAATAATAGTAATTGAAAGTGTTTAAAACTCTTAGTTTGTTGTGCACATACTGTGTGCCTCAGGCTATGCAGAATTTGACTTGCATTATCTCATTTAATTCTCAAAACACCTTGAGCAATGTTATCCCCATTCAACTGAGACTTAAAGAAATAAATTGTCCTGCATCTCACCAACCAATAACTACTAGTGAAGATTTGATCAGATACTGTAGATGCCAAAGTCTTATTCTCACCCATTATATACTCATTTAGGAAAAGGTGAGTCAAGAGGAGTTTAGGAAATCCAAAGGTACTCCCAGTGTAAGAAGACAGATGGCATATTAAGAAGAAATACTTGAGATTTATTATTTAAACTTACATTTTATGAAAGTATTTCCTAGCCCTGTTTTACTAGAATTAGAATATTAAATGATGTCACCGTTGTCGTTATTTTGACTGAAGGTTAATGATGGGTTGGGAATGCTAGTAGAGGCATTCCCATAAAGGAACTAATCAAGATACGGGTTACAGAGTAAGTGAGCAGGGGGCAATCTTTTTTTCCTGTGAATTATTGACAAATGTTTACATAAACAGTAGGTTAGGTGTGCACAGTTTATGTATAATGGACCCTGATGATGGAACCCTTCATAGCTGTTTATTCAAGGGCTGGAGTTGCTGAAACCATTATTATTACGGGGGAACTGTCTACCTCTCTCAAGGGGACGGAGGGAAGAAGAAAAGAACAGTAAAATAACAATTATGGTTTTATTTATTTGGAAGGCAGGGAAACCTCATGCATAAGCTAGCCAATAGTCCTGACACTAGGGGCTAAAATCTGTACAGGCACCTATGTGTCATCCTTCAGGACATCAGAGTGTTTTCCAGTGATGGAAAACTTCTCCTTGATTAATAGGAAGGCTTTCTGTTTATGCCTGAAGATCTCAGTTGACACCTGAGCAAGAACAACCTCAGATTAAACACAGTGATCATTGCCAGCCCATCTATCAGTTAAATATTAGAGCAGCCTCATGGAATCCTGAATTTCAGCGGAACTTATGCGAGAAACCACTGTCATTAGGTAAAGCCTGCTTAGATACAAAAAAGAATTGGAGGCAATCCATGCCATAGCTCTTCAACATCTTTAAAGCTGGGGTAATTGCCAAAGCATTTACATGCTACACAGTATTTTTCTTGGCTAAAGAACTGTCTGCTCTACGATATAAGAAACTTTTAAAATGTCCCCATAGTTTTTTTTTTTTTTTTTTTTTTTTTTTGCCTTTGTAGCCCGCTGGATCAACTTTTCCTAGAAATCAAGAAATGTTATTTAATGAGCATTTAAGTAAGTTGTTCTGCAGAGCAAGAAGTGGGACAGATAAAGTCAATGAAAACATCTGGAATCCTAGCCCTGTTTTAATGCTATAGGAACATAACTGGTTTTGCCTTCTTGGAGCTTGTAACAGTTGAATAACATAAGACTGTGCATATGTTCCAGAATGTGTAGTTATAGATTCCACAAGCAGTAGGAAAGATAAGGAAAGAAAGTTAACTTTAGGCTGGCCTTAAAAGTGTGGGTATAACTCAAACATACAAAGAAGAAGTCAGAGTCATTTTTGGTTACCAGGTATTCAGATGTCTCCCCTGATTGTATCTTAACATGACCAGCCCTCAGTTATGCAACTGCAGGGCTGTAATACCATCTGTATTAATATTAAAATGTTCTCATGACATTTCTTTGTAAGTTTTATGTGTGTCTTTGTGTGTGATAATCATAGCTACATTAAGTCAAATGGTTTCTTATAAATACTATAGTATTTTGTGAAGTAATACAGCACTTAGTGAAGAGTTCTTCAGTGCATATTAATCTCTTAAGTTTGTGAGATGTAAATAAAGGTGAGTTTCCTGTATCAGGTAACGGGTGGTGGGTGAGTGGAATTACAAAGGAAATGATAACATTCATGGACTCAGGTGGTAGTGAAACAATGAGTGACTGAGTTCTAGACTGTTCTGGTCACACATCCACAAATGCCCACAGTGATCATGTTGTTATGTGATGATTTGATGTTGTACAAAGACATCAGACAGTGAGGCCTAGAATCACAATCCTGGCATGATTAGCCACAGGAAATACATTTTTACATCTTTCTTTTAATTGGTAGTTTCCAGTTCCTTATCACTAGAACTATTTTAAATGCCTAATGTATCACATCAGAAACTCTTAACGAGGCAATTTTCCATGAATTTGGCATGTAAACAGTCATGTCTCTTGACACTTAAAGGTTTAAGGAAGGAAAGCCCATCTGCCTCTAGCTTTGAAATTCGAAATTAGGTTTTTATCTGTTTACTTGAAATGGAAGGCCCAGTAGCAGTGGCATTGGACTTATTAGCACAGGAGATGCTTAACTAATGGTGATCAAGGTTTGTGATAGTTAATTTTAAAAAGAATATTACTTGTCATAACACCAAAAACAGAAACTGTAAATGAAAACACAGATAAATTTGGCTACATGAAAATGAATATTTCAAGATGGCAAAAAAAAACTGTTAACAAAAATTTTAAATTTATGAAAAACTGGGAAAAAATGTTTGTACCACATATACTGAAAAAGGTTTGCTATTTTAAAAAGATAGCATCCCACATTTCCTTATGGAAAAGATGTATATCTTTATAGGAAAGTAACGAAGACCAAGTAGACACAAATGTTTAGTTTTACTAGAAATAAAAAAAATATACATTATTAAGAGTAATGAGATGTAATTTTTTAAAATAACCAATCTGGTTTAAAAAAAGATTAAAAGTAGGTACTGGCCAGTGCTGAGGGATATAGCCATTCAGCACACTAAATTACAATAAGTAAATAATACTTCAATAAATGTTTTAAAGTCCATTCATCTATTCAATTTATACAATTCAGGGATTTTTAGTAAAGTATAAAGTTGTGCAACCATTATCATAATCCAGTTCTGAAACATGTCCATCATTCCACAAAGGTCCCTCATGGAGTTTATAGCCAATCCCCACTCCCAGCCTAGCCCCAGGCACTAATCTACTTTTGCTGTCTCTAGATTAAACATTTCTGGAAATTTTATATAAAAGAAATGATAAAATGTGTAGTCTTTTATGACTGATTTTTTTTACTCAGCATAATGTCTTTGAGATCAATCACTATGTGTTGTAGCATGTATCATTACATCATTCTTTTTTTATAGTCCAGTAGTATTCCATTGTATGGATATACTACTTTTTGTTTATCCTTTCACAAGTTAATGGACATTTGGATTGTTCCAGGTTAGAATTATTATAAATAATGCTGCCGTGAATATTTGTACGTAAGTTATTGCATGAACGTGTATTTTCATTTCTCCTGAGAAGATTTCTAAGAGTAGAACTGGTGGGTGGTATGAAAGTCAATGTTTAACATTTTAAGGAACCTCCAAACTGTTTTCCAGAGTGCATGAGTTCTGGTTCCAACATACTTGTTCATACTTGGTATTGTTCATTTTTTGCTTATAGATGTCCTAATGAATTTTCATTTATAGTTCTATAATAACTACTAACAATAAACATCTTTTCATGTGTTTACTAGCGTAATGTATATCATATGTGAAATGTCTATTCAGATATTTTGCCCGTTTTTAGTTGGGTTGTCTTATTATTGATTTGTAAGTTTTTCATATGTCTGAGATAGAAGTCCCTTATTGTAAATATGATTGGTAGTTATATTCTCCCAGTTTGTGACTTAAAAATTTTTTTTTCTTAATGGTGTCTTTTGAAGAACAAGTTTTAAATTTTGATGAAATCCATTTAGTGTTACATTTAATAAATCTTTGCCTAATTCAAGGTTATGGATATTTTCTCCTAGAGGTTTTATACTTTTAACTCTTATATTTTGGTATGTGATCCATTTTGAGTTAATTTTTTGTATGGTATGAGATTAGGGTTTAAATTTATTTTTTTACTGTAGAAATCCAATTATCTCAGCACCATTTGTTGAAAAGACCATCCTTTCTCCACTGAATTGCCTAGGCACCTTTGTTGAAACTCTGTCATAAATGTAAACTTTTATTTCTGGACACTCAATTATGTTCTATGATCTGTGTATCTATTCTTATACCAGTACTGCATTACCTTGGGTAGTCACAGTGGCTCACACCTGTAATCCCAACATTTTGAGAGGCTGAGACAGGAGGATCACTTGAGGACAGGAGTTTGAGATCAGCTTGGGCAAAATAGCAAGACCTCATCTCTACAAAAAATGTAAAAATTAGCTGGGCGTGATGGGGTGCACCTGTAGTGGCAGCTGCTCAGGAAGCTGAGGCTGGAGGATCTCTTTAGCCCTGGAGGTTGAAGCCGCTGTGAGCCGAGATTGCGCCACTATACTCCAGCCTGGGCAACAGAGTGAGACCCTGTCTCAAAAGGACGGAAAAACTACACTATCTTGATATCTTGATTACTATGGTTTTATATTAAGATTTAAAAATCTGTTAATGTCAATTTTTCACTTTTTGTTACTTTTTTCTCAAAATTTTTTCTGGCTATTTGGTCTTTTATGTTTTTGTGTAAATTTTAGAATCACCTTATATATTTCTACCAAAAAAAAAAAGCCTGCCATTATTTTGATAGAGATTGAATTGAATCTAAAAATCAGTTTGGAAAGAATTGCTTTCTTAGCAATATTGAGTTTCTCTGTCTGAATATGAAAGGGCCTGACATCCGTAAATACTTGCTGCATTTAATTGAGTTAAATATTGATATGGAATCTATATTTGAGTAAAGGCTCCAAAATGGTAGGGCTGTACATTTAATTATTCATTCACTCCATGTTAAACATTCTTTGGGCATCATCTTTATGCAAGATATCATCACCTTGGGAAATTAAATGAAAAATTACTGTTTTTTTCAACTCAAATGAGTAAGTGCCCTTGTTTTTAAGAATTTTTCAGTCTAATGGGATAGGTAGAACACATACACAAGTATTTATAATTCATAGAAGAAAGTGATAATGAGCCACAAGAGAAGCTATGAGCAGTGAACGTTCAAATGATTTAGCCAGGCTGAATGTCCAAAGAAGAAACACTGTGAAAGAGTGTTGTTTGGTTAAAAGGGTCAGGGGTTATAGCTTTTAACCCCCCTGTTGTGTTTCAGAAGTTGTCTGGCACCATGTTTCTATATCAGCACAAGTTACTTGATTGATTGCCCATTTTTAAATTAATTTTGTTTTGTAATCCTAATTTAACTTTACCGTGAACTCATTCATGGCTCTGATCTTCCTTTCATGCCCCATAGCACCTAGCACAGGTAGTATAAATATTTGTAGAACAAATGGATGAATAAATTGTTTTCAGAGGAAGGAATTAATAAGTTTAATCATTTCATTGTAAGTAGGTTTAATTATTTCATATAGTGGGGACAACTCCAGTATGGTTCTGGTATTTGCTGTTTATTAGCTATATGATCTATGGTAGCTTCCTTAACCTCTCCCTAAGTTGCTAAGTTCCTAAATTCTCTAAGAGTCAGTTTTCTCATCTGTAAAATGGGAGTAATGATATGCTGTATTTCATTGCAGTGTTATGAGAAGTAATTGAGATGGTGAATGCAAAGAACTTAGCCCAGGGCCTGGTGTGTGTAAAACAATCGATGGATAGTCGATGTGATGATGAGCTTTTTAATTATTATGAGAACCACAGTGAAACAACAGACTTCTAACAGCACCAGGCCTCCACTTTGTGGGATGACAAGTGGTGTACACAATGAGTAGTAGAGGGAGCAAGTAGATCCTACCCTGATGTCGAATTCACTGCAATTATAGGAATACATGTTTAACTACCAAATAACAAATGGAGTGTTTTTGAAAGAGTGTGAGCTTTAATCTTGTGCATTTCTACATGGTTGATTTTTCTCACAGAAAAAAATATGTTTAAAAATATCTTCATATGACATTAAAATTCCCTTGGAAGATCAGTTACCAAGTGGTCCTCTTTTCCGACATTTTTCTCCTAAAATGTTGCTTTTGTTTACACCAGAGTTAAATATATTCCAATTTCCTGCAGGGCACAATTTGGAAATGGTGACTGAAATAAACATCATTTAAGCTGTCTGCTTTCACAGTACCTAGAGTTTTGAAATATGATGTTAGTCTCCTGAGTAATTTAAAAATCACTGTCAAAGTTAACAAACAAAATCAAAATGTTGAATTCCTTTTCACTGGTTACTTATTTATTGTACATTTCATTGTCTTTTTAGAAGAATTCAGTCAAGTCATGTAGCAGTTCTTGGTCAAGGTATTTATTGAATCCAGTATTATTCTACCTTGTGGGCATGTCCAGAAACAGGGCCATTTAGATATGCCCAAGGCAAATACATATTCAGTCACACATAAAGTAAATTACATACACATTCAGAAGTAGGAAGATGGAAAAGTGGTTTTAAATTTCAAAATTGGCTCCAAACTGTAATATTTTAAGAGAAATGTATGTCAGTAATAACACAAATATATTTACTACTATTAAAATTGAATTAATTTAAAAATTGAGCTATTTATTGAATGCCTGGATGTACCAGACCTAAGTGTTTTATATTCATAATGTACCTTAGTTCAAATAAAATTATGTGAAATTACTAGGTACAAATGTATGGGAAGTATTATAGTATAATTTCATTTTATTCTCACAACAGTTCAGTGAGGCAATTTCATCTCACAGCTAAGAGAGAGGTCTTTTTCTATGAGTCAGGCTGTTCTTAGCACTTTACATTAATAATGTTAATTCTTCCAACCACCCAGTAACTTGTGTCCTCTTCCCATTCTCATTTTACATATGAGAAAATTGAAGTGCCAACTGGTTAACAGACTTTCTCAAAGCACCTGTGATAAGGAATGGCTGAGTTGGGATTTCACTTCTGAAGTCTGGCTCTAGAGCCTGTGATCTTAATCAGTGAGCCCTGCAGCTTTCTCAAACACAGGGGAAAATATTGGGATTTAGTGAGATTAAGAAATTTCCTGTGGGTCACACAGCTAGGAAGTGATAGAACTAGCATTCTGACAAAGCTGTTTTACTCAGAAATTTTGCTGTTAACCATCACACCATAATATTTCATGTATATGTTTATTTCTGATAATTGCATGTATTTTTAACTGCAATACCTAATGAATGAAACGAGAGGAATCAAGAGTTATGTAAACATGAGTATTCACTTGTTTAAAATGTCTTTATTACAATATAGGCTGGTGCCATGGTTTCTAGGTGCCGGTCATAGAAAGTTACCCAACAAGGCATTATTATTTGTGATCCTGCCCTAAGGCTGGCCTCAGGGTCCAGTCCTGTTCTCGGTAAGAGAGGAGCATTATTACCATGAAGTCTTCTAGGTATTTCAGTAACTTTATTTTGTTCTTTACTTTCCTGCGTTTTATTGGTAAATGTGCTTTATTCCACCGAAGTTTATAGATCTTATTTCTGTTTTTAAAATTTTTAAATAACTTTAAATTTATTTTAACAAATTCTAAAATTACTCTCTATCTGTATCATCCTCTAGAACAAAATCAGGACCATAGTATCCTTTAACTTCTTATCTACTGACCCCACTTCAATCTTTCATGGTTGTTATTGTCTAAAGCTCTGCTGTGCAGTATGGTAGCCATTAGCTGCATGAATTTATTAAGTACTTAAGAAGAATGAGGAGCTGAATTTTTAATTTTATTTAAAAACTGATATTAGAATCTGCTTTTGGAAAATTGTAAATGTTTGGAACATCCTGGGCGAAACTACTATAAAGTTTATGAATTTTAAATGCATATTTAGGATGTTCCTGATAAAATTTAGCATTTGAGTAAAAATGTGCTCTAAGTATAAAATGAACACTGGATTTTAAAGATTTAGTATAAAAAAAGTCTGTGAAATATCTCATTAATCATTTTTTTGGCATTAGTTACCAAGTGAAATAATGAAGTTTTAGATACATTCAGTTAAATAAAATATTAAAATAAATTTCATCTGTTTTTATGCTTTTTTAATGTGGCAATTAGAAAATCTAAAATTATATGTTATATTTCTGTAGGATAGAACTTCTCTAGAATTACTATTGAAACTTAAAAACACACACAATAGATAGTTATTTACAGTTAGTAATTAGATTTATTAGTATATTTTAAACATTTTTTTCTTATATACTTTTCGTTCCTTCTAGATTCATTTTTCTTATTGCTAAATTTGATCCTTTAGTAATAGATTCTTGTTGAAAGAAAGGCTTTTTTGGAAGTGAACTCACTTTATATTTGTATTCTGAAATGGCTTTATTTTGCCATCAGTCTTGAATGATAGCTAGGTATAGAATTCTACGTTGACAGTTTTCCTCAATTCCTTGGATAGTACTCTATATTTTCATACATTTGTATTTGTTACTGGAGAAGTAATTCTTTATAGGTAATCTGCCTTAACTCTGATAACTTTAAGGATTTTTCTCATTTTCCTTTATGTTTTGTAATTTTATTGCAATATGCCTTATATTATTTTGTTTTGTTTTGTTTTCTGTTTGCTCCTTGGTGTGTATGTTCAATGTGGAGAGTCAAGATTTTACTTTGGGAAAATACTCAGTCATTATATCTTTTCCTTCCTATTGGTACCTCTTCTGCTTCTGAAATGCCTATTAAATAGTTGTGGAGCTTCTCAGTTAACCGCATCTCCTAACTCTTGTTCAGCTTTTTGTTGTTCTTTGTTGCATTATGGGTTAGTTCCTCAGCAGTCTGTGGCAATTCCTACTGTGAGTTTATCTGTGTTTTGAGTTTTTTTTATTTCAATGAGCCTGCTTTTTTTTCAGAACTTCTATTTTCTATGAATGAAAGACATTTTAATATAAAACATACAGACAGAATGTAGTATCTACATATACATGATTTACATAATAATAAAATAAACTACCATCTAGCTTAAGAAATGTAACTCTTACCATTGACTTTGTCTTTCCCAAATTACCCTCCGTTTCCTCAGCAAAGGGTAACCTCTGTCATGACTTCATGGCTATCATTTGTTATGCTCTTCTTTGTAGATTTTCCACTTATTTGCATTTTAAAACTTTATTTAGAATCATGCTATGACTTCCCTTTTTTGCCCAATGTTACGTTTGTGAGATTCATCCTATGTTGGATGTGCATACTCACGGTTCATTTGTGTTTGCTGCTACTTAATATTTTATTATATACCACCGTGTATATATCCTCGTGATGACACATTTATAGGTTGTTTCTACTTTTTAATTAAGTTTAGCTAAGTATATATTTTTTCACCATCCTTTTAATTTCATGCTTTCTATATCCTTGAGTTTTTGGTATCTCTTTTAAGTATCATATTGTTGTATAAGTGTTAGTTACCTATATTGTTTATTATTTTTAAGTCTTAAAATCTGATTGAGCAAGCATTCCTTCCCACCCAACTCCTCATTGTTTTCCTTTTTGGGATGTGCCAGAGGGGATAGGAAACAAAGCCTAGGGCTGGTACAGGGGGAGAAAGCATGCAGCAGTATCCTCAAGTTTGCAGCTTCCTTAAAAGGCATGAGGAACTAACAACAAAAAGTTAAAATATCTCTTGCAGAGAACGGGTTAAGGGATCTTGCCCATGTCAGCCTTAACACTGGGTGTGATGAAAAAAGACTCTTCCTGTTTTGACCCTGATGTGGGTTCACACTCCATACCATTTATGGGTCCCTCAAAACTGTAAGTCTGGCTTCTAATAATGAAGGAAAAAGTTGTCCTGATACGTCTTGACACATCAGCCATCAAGGATACCCCAATATTTCAGCTAAGTGAGAAAACTCTCCCATTTAGTTGAAGACACTAGACTCTACTATGACAATTATTCTTTAGACTGCTTAGGGCCTAGAACAAATCAGATAAGCCTCCATCTGAAATGGACACAAATTCTTCCAGAGTATATCAATCTACTTTGCTCTAGTACCCATTAGATTCAAGGTTAGCATTCTGCCAACACTCCAGAGACAGCACCCAAAGCCCTGGTTTATATTTGATGATTGGTTTCTGTGTTTTCAACTTATCCTCTAGAGGGTGACAGCTATTCAGCTCCATTCACACAGTATGTAGCTGCCCAAAGTTACCGCCCTTTTGAGATTACTCTGGATCAGCCTCATTCACTTAGAATATTATCATTCTGTGCTAACATTCAGGTTCTCCTGGCTGATTATCTGTCCTGACCTAGTCATCAGGTCTCAGTCATCTACCTGCCTGCTGACTTGCCCTTAGATCAGCTCTCACTGGTGCCCAGACTCCCCACTGTGGCCTCCATCTGGCCACCATGCCGTGTATCCCCCACCTCCTTGCTGGCTCTCAACTCAGTATGCAGGCCACTTGGGAACTGAAGGAACTTTGGATATGTGCATTAGATCTTTTTATTTAACCATGGTTTGGGTCTTCTTGACTATTCTTGGTTCAGACCGTATTAGTAGAAGCCTACCGTGTCCTAGGGAGTGGGGCAAGAGCCCCCTTTGCCTTGGCAGTCCCTGAATCCCATCTTACTCTCCTCATCTTTCATATCCACCTGCTGGGCAGTTCATATCCACCTGCTAGACAGTAGACAGTTGAAGTACATCTGAGATTCCCCTGTATACACCCCCAACCCTTTGTTTCCCCCTTTTCTTTGTTTTTATTCCTCACAATCCCTTGGTGCAAAAAGCTTTGGGTTTCTGTTTTAATCCCTTAAAACCATACTGTCTTCCTTCCTGTCCCCGGCCTGTGGCTTAGAGTTAATTGATGGAGAGGGTTATGTGATAAGACAGCTTATAATTGTAGGTCTTTCCAAAATAGTCTACCTGTTACTCTGTGCAGCAAAAACAGATAACCAGTTTTCTGGGAATCTGAATGTAAGGAAATGTGCTTAACTTTAAGATTCTGCTGAATATAGTTTCATACTGTATAATTCAGAAGTCATCTTAAGATCTTTATTATCGCATAACGTTGGTATATCAATTTACAGTTTATGAAATGTTTTCTGCAGTATCTCACTTGATCATAAGCTTGACCCTTTGAGTTAGCTGTCATTATAATCTATCATTCATGGATGAGGAGACTGAGCCACTGTGATCAAGTCACTGTCCCAGATCATACAGCTTCTAGGTCGAGAGCCGAGATTCAAGCCAGATGTCTTCAGCTCACATCCTGCATTCATACCATTGTATCACACTGATCCATGATAAAGATTGATTGTTCCTGACTGTAGATGTATTAAATGCTTGTTAATAGAAAGCCGTTGTGGGAGATTGCCAGAGAAACCAGCTTTGCTAGCCCTTCACATCCAGAGCCTTATGTTCATTCACCTGAAGGCATTCACATTTTTTGTGTACCTGCTTTTTTTTTATGCAGTGCCTTTACAAGTTCCTCTTTTTGAATAATTTGCATCCCATATAAACATTATTAGGTCAATGTTTAGAGATTGAACTATCATATTCCATGTCACTAACCCACTGCATAGAAAAATATGAAAATAATCTCATTAACATTAGTTTTTCTTTTAATAGCTATGTGCTGCTGCTTTAACTGCCTATCAGTTATAGGTAGAGAGTACCCTAGAATGAAATGTGCTGAGTGACCTGACAGGTCTAAATAAAAGCCCAGCACTCCTAGACAACCAAGGGTCTGTTGTGTGGCCAGAGGGTTGAGTTTGTAGCCATGGAAGTGTGCAAAACCCAATGGCCCACCTAGGAATTATATTCATATACTCAGACTAAGATTTTACCATCTCTACCACAACTGACTGACACAAGATCTATGAACCAAATATTCCTGTGCAGGAGAGTAGGGAACAAAAAAGAGAAAGCTGTTTCTTCATGATAGAGAAGTTTCCATGGACGAGGGGAGATGGTTGATTTGGAAACGAGAGAAATCCATGACATGGGGAGTTCTGGAAAGAGGACATGGGATAGGCTACGGGTAATAGGCAGCTCCAGGGAATAGACAAAGGTCACTGGATCCTTTGCCTTGAAGAAAAGCTTTTTTCTTTCCTAAAGACTTTTATATATACTTAGGACTTCTGTTTTGCATACTTTTTTATGACCTAAGTTTTTTAATTGAGCATTCTTTTATGTGGACTTTTTATGTATTCAGATTGCCTAACTTTTTAATTCTGTTCATTCATATTTACATAAATATGTAAACAATAGTTTATTTAAACATTTCTCTATTATTTACTGATACATGAGTTGCTTCCACTTATTCCATGTTAGAAATAGTACAAATCCCATTATTTACAAAGAGTTTCTTTTTCTGAGTCCAGGTTCCAAAATTGAAATTACTGGGTCATATTAGTCCTCTGTGTCTTTTTCATATTGCCAAGTTGTTCTTTGAAATTATTATATTTCGAGTGCCACCAGCCTCAAGCACTGGGTTTTATGATCTCTTGAATTTTGTTCTCCTTTTATCAGATGAGGCATTACCACATAGCTGTTTTATTTTGCTGAGCCAAACATTGTGTCAAATGTCAGTTTGCTATTTGTATTTTTTTCTAATGAGAGTTCTATTCAGATCAGCAGCTATTTGTGCCGTAGAGACTGAGTACTCACTTTCCAACCATAAAATAGTTTAAAAATATGTCAGATAGTCTAGTTTTCTAATTAGTTTGTTTAAATATTATTTATTAACTCTTAGCCAATAAAAAATACTGGGACATGTGGAGTATCCAATAAATCCAAAGTATATTTTATTTTAAAATATAAAGTATGTTTTCCCCATAGCATACACATCCTATAAAGGAGTCAGGTGTCAGCTGTCACAAGAGGAGGCAGGTGCCGCCCCAGGGGATGAATCAAAACCTGGAAATAAATCGAGGGTGGCATGTAGCCTGGCTGTCATGCCAAGGCTGGGAGTTTAGTAGAGATGCTGGAATTGATAATGGAAAAATAGTAATCTATGATAAATTTGTCAGGTCATATCGAGAAATGGGCTAGAAATCAAGGCTAGGCAAGGATGGGATGAAAATGTGCTTTCGTGGTTGGCCTGGGCTTTACCAGCAGCCTACCCTGATCTTAAAGGAACAGAGTAACTAGAAAATCAATTGGAACAAGAGGGTGGCTCTCAGGCATTCCTGCCACTGACTCCTGGCCACTGTTCTTTAACTGGAATCATCAAAGATAAATGAAAGTCACTTAGGTTGCATGCACATTGAGAACAAGGGATAGCATCCTTCTTTCACCATTTCTGTTTTAAAAGTAGAGCAGTTATGCAGCTATCTACTCTGTGTGCATGCTTGCACGTAAGTGTGTAAAAGACATACCCTGTTATAACTTATTTTTTCTCTGCAAAAAAAAAATCTGTTAGCTTATTTGCTTCTGGGAATGAAATAACTTTTTAAAAACATTTTTCTAATGTGTGTTTTCCAATTTAAATACAATTCACTGAAATATTATCTTTCTAGTCTCCAGAGAATGCGGAGGGCAAAGATGGATCCAAAGTAACTAAACAGGAGGTAAGTATATCTTTAACATTTTATATCTAATTATTTACATTGAAATGTTTAATATTGTTAAGGTTGTCTGCATCTGAATGAAATGCAGACAGTCTTATGAACAAGATTGAATATGAATGAACAAGGTTGTTAAGACTACATAAAACAGAGATAAGTGTCTGTATGTAGTCTCTCTTGGCCTAGGTATGCTTCAGTTGGGTATATTTATGAGGCATTTTTCCACTTACTGTGTTGTTCATGTTTCTACTTGTCGGTCCTGCTTTGTGGTAAAGCAAATACTGAGAATTCCTTCTGGGCAAAGAGTAAGATAATAGGCAAATTCATCAAGGAGAACAAAGTCTGCCTTTCACACCAAGAAAACGAAAGACTTGATATCATAAATTCTGTGCTCCAATGAGTGTATTATAAATCACTTTTTAGGTGCTGAATATTTTGCCTGAGAAGGATCATCTTTAAAGTCAAAAACTGTAGAAGGATACACAATGTGTCAAAATAGTAAAGCTTTTTTTAAAAATTGGGAGCAATCAGGATATTGGGATAACTCATTAGGCAATGACTCAATGATGTTTTGTATTAAAATTCAGAAACCTCCAAAAGTCTAGAAACTTGGAAGAGTTTCTGAGATTTGACCCTCCACATTTATTATTATGAACCTCTTAAAAAAGATGGGCTAAACAGTAGGAAATGAGATGTAATTTTGAAAACAGCCATTCTCTTTTCACAGAGCTTTAGAGTAGGTAGAAAACTGCAGCTGTTACCCTTGAACTTACCAACTAAAAGGGTCATGAGTGAGACAGAAACAATGTCTAGTTACAGATTCTTTGATCGAGTGATTCATATTGTGGTTAATAATTCAGAGGAGTTTATCATAATACCAAAACCCCTATACAAGATTTGTGCAAGGAAATTCATTCTGCCAAGTGGAAAATCTTAGACAGAATCTATAAAGAATAACATAAAAGCAAAACAAACAAAACAGTTTGTTTCCGCCATCTATGTAGTTAGCATTCATGGTTTGACAGAGTTTGGAATAATCATGATTTTTTAAAATCCAAAGCAGAGTCACCATACAAATGTGAGAACCGACCAAAAAATGATAAGAACCAACCAAAAAGTGACAAATGCTTGAATTTTCTTGGAAAATGGCAAAATGTGAACTTTTTTTTTTTTTTTTGAGATGGGGTCTTGCTCTGTTGCCCAGGCTAGAGTGCAGTGGCAAGATCTTGGCTCATTGCAACCTCCACCTCCTGGGTTCAAGCGATTGTCCTGTTGCAGCCTCGTGAATAGCTGGGACTACAAGCACGTCCACCATGTCCGGCTAATTTTTTGTATTTTTAGTAGAGTCGGGGTTTCACCATGTTAACCAGGATGATCTCAGTCTCCTGACCTTGTGATCCATCCACCTCGACCTCCCAAAGTGCTGGAATTACAGACGTGAGCCAATGCGCCCAGCCATGATTTTTAGAACAGTTGGCTAACCTTATTGTTTTTAAGATTTGAACACTAAAACAAAAGCATCTGGGTTTTTCTTTAGGGACTGGCATTTAAATTGATTTATCAGTCAGGAAAACTAGGAACACCATGGCACACAGTAAGCTTTGATAGTCTTTCCAGTTCTACTATACTAAAAGCAAATCAAGCTGGTGAGAATATATATAAATGATACGTGTGTGGTTTTGCTTGTACAGCTGTCTTACACATATTATTTTATTTTATTTTATTTTTGAGACATCTCACTCTGTCATCCAGGATGGTGTGGGTGAGGTGGCGAGATCATAACTCACTTCAGCCTCCATCTCCTTGGCTCAAGTGATTCTCCCACCTCAGCCTCCAAGTAAGAAGCTGGGACTCTAGGTGCATGCTACCATACCCGGCTAATTTTTTTGTTATGTTTTTATTTGTTATTTTTATAGTTTATTTTATTTTCTACATATTTTACGAAATTTTGTTGTTGTTACTAAAAGTATTTTCTAGGAAAGACTATCTGTCATTTAACAGTTACTTAAAAAATGAAAAGGTCACTTAGTCTACTGGTGGTTTCAGGTAAAAACTGTCAGTGCATTAGTTGATTTTTTTTTTTCTTTCCCACTGAATTGACTGAATTTCCCAGATATGGCATTGAGTATGGCATTATCTTAACGGTAGTGAATGGATAACAGCTACTAAGGGGGATTCTATTTGAAAATCCTCTTCCACTGTCGTATTAGAATGCATTATACAAAGGATAGTACTTCAGGGGAGTTGGATGGTAAATAACCAAAATAATATATTCGTTACAGTCAACAGTTACAAACCCTTTTACATCCATTATTTTGTCCGGTCTATATACTGTGAAAGGAAGGCAGATTATTCCTTAGCAAAAATGTATGAGCACCTATAATGTGCCAAGCACTGTTCTAGGCTCTCCAGATCCCACATTGAACAAAAGAAGCAAAAATTCCTGCTTTCATGGAGCTTCCTGTTAGTGGGAGAGAGAGTAAATAAAATGATTGAATATTAGCTATGAAGAAAAACAAAGCAAGGAAGGGGAATAGTTAATGTCAGAGAAGTGCTATTTTTGAGAACATATTGGCAGATGTTATCCCTATTTTAACTAGAGCAAAGTTCTTAGACAAACATGATTTTCCCTGGGTGTTAAAACTTGTCGACAGCAGAACCAGGAAACAGATCTGAATCTCCTGCTCCAAAATCCTCTATCCCTATGGCCCTTTTGTGGCAGTGCTAAAAATCTGGTCATCCAGTATCCATTTTTCTGTCTTGTCTATTCCCAGCCAAGGATCTGAGGTACAAACTTTCGTACTTCCCAGTTTTGAAAGGAAGACAATTTCTTTTTAAGCCTTTTTTTTTTTAAAGAATTAAAAACAACTTCACTTTTGGGTTTTGCTTGGAGATACGTGGTCAGGCTCAGGAGTAAAAAAATCTCAAAAATAAAAATACTCCCATATTTCCAATTCAGCAAAGTCCAGTGATTCCATGGAATCTAGCTATCACTGTCTAATTTGTCATTGGGAGATTAGACTTCTGCATTGCTTCTGCAACCAGGACATTAAAGTAGATTTCATGTCTTTCAGAATAGGCTGCACCAGAACTTTTCCAACCTAAAGGATGATCAGTTAATAAATGCAGATGGAATAATTCCATTGTGACCATCACCTGAATACCATAGTGACAAACCATCACATTTGTCCTATCTGTTTGTCATATTTATCAATATGGATGGCTTTTCATTCTAAAAGCCCCCCTTCCCTCCCTCTAAGAGCTAGTAAAATAATTGGATATTGGCAATGAAGAAAAAGCAAGGAAGGGTAATAGGGAATGTCAAAGAAGTGCTAACAAGTAGTCTCTGGACCACTTTTCCCGAGGATTCACAATTTTAAAAAAATCAAGAGAAATTCTTAGTATCTTTTTTTTTTCTTTAGAAGTAGTTCCACGCAGCAATCTGAGTCTCAAATGAATACTTCAGATGTTAGTGTTTTAAAAAGGAAAAAAATAGCAGTCTAATCTATTTCATATCCAATAAATGTAGTCTAATAGTTTATAGATTTTTAAGGCTGTGAAAGCTGATGGAACTTTCCAGGAAGGTGACCTTACTTGCATGCATAATCAGTACTGCTGAGTGAAAGGTTTTTCTCAGCCTCCCTTGTCTGCAGTGAAAAAGAAAAATGGTGGCTACTGGAAAAGAAAATGTAAGAAAGGTCTTTTTTCAATGGCATAGAAAGAAGAGCTGGTAAATTTTAGGTAGAAAGTCACAAAATGATTTTATAATAGAAGATAGGATTTTTAGGGACTTGCTGGTTTAGATAGCTTAGGCAATTTTTTTTTAGCATTAATTTCGTAGGCTTTTTATTTTGGAATTCCTGTACTGGACCTGAATTTTTAAAAGGTATTCAGTCCTTTGGATCAGAACAGCTGTTAGGCCCTGCAAAGCATTGCTTAGATAGGAATGTCTCTGGAAATCCCAAAGAGCTCTCTGACTTCACTTGGTCTATTCAGTATGTTCAGGTGTTTACATGGAGAGGAACAACAATGTCACAGTCGAGGAACTTTTCACATGATTTTGCCTCACTTCTTGGAGATTTTATTGAAGACTTCTAGAAGGCAGATAGGGAGGCAGTTTTGAGTAATGGCTAACATGTTTGTCCCCCTTCCAGGCCTCAAACTAAAGAGTAACTGAGTAGTGGCTCCAGGACCTCTTCCCCTCCCAAAAGCTCACTGTTGCTTTGTTTCTGATGGTTACCCCTGCTGTTCATCTCAACACCTATTGAGGGTCCCTGTTGCATATTGGAGCCATAGAAATGTGAGAGAAAGTGGTCCTGTGCAAGAGGGGATGGAGACCTGAGTAGGATAAAGTGAATATGAGGCAAGACCAACATGATGCACGTGAGTTGACATCAAGTCATGAGGGAGTCAGATAAGGTTCATTCACCTCTCTTTAGCATGGAGAATGCCACTTTCATCTTGGAAGGTATTGTTCTGCCTGCTGCAGTTTGTGAGATGTGAGTAGTTCTTGAGGCCACACTGAAGCTTCAAAGCTGAGCTCTGTTGGGTAATTGGCAGGTGCTCTTTTCTCCTCTCTGCTTAGAAGGCACATTAAAAAAACACATGATACCCTTTTATTGCCCAGTTTACTTGATAATGTTGCCTTTTCTTCAGTATACTCAATTAATACAGTTAACCATCCTGTAAAAAGTATTGTGAAAGTTGGATTCTGGTTCCCAGGGACTCAAGGATGCACTGGCAGCAATGCACCCTTGATAACCATAGCAGGCACCGTGGTTCCTGTGGAGAATCTGACATGCACTTCTCCTGTACTGATTCACAGGACTATGCGCTGAGCTGTACGTGCTTTTGCTCTGTGCAGTGAGTGTATCCCACCTAACCACTTAACCTGCACAGTCTCCCATTCTCAGCACATTCTTCTCACTGGCCTTAAGTCCAGCTCTGATCTTTCCTCAAGACCCCAGGGTTAAAAGTATTCATGGAGGCTGTGGCCCTTCATTTCCTTCTGTAGTTTAAAGAAAGATGAGTTTAGCTTCTCTGGCTATTTTCAGCAAGAAAGTTCTTAGATGTGGAGATGGCAAGAAATATTTCTTCCAGTTTGGCCTGACTGGCTGACCTTGACTGACCTTAGCCCCACTTCAAGAATTCCATGATTCCTCATAATTACAGCATGGATTCCTACTGACCATTTTTGCTGTCCCCCTTAGGAAAAATTATTTGAAACATTCAGGCTATTATAATGAGACAAAAGTCTGCATGTGGCAGTGAGAATTAGGAAAAGGATTGGATTCATTTATTCAGCAAATATTCTGAGTTTGAACTGTATGTTGGGCAGTACACTACCGTACTGGAAATAGAGCAGTGAATTAAGCAGATAAAAAGTATGGGGTATTTATTTCTGGAGCACTTTTTTAAAAAGGCAGTTATACTTTTAGAATGTGAAAGCCTTTGGGGAGCCGCGTTAGGCTGGATGGTAAGTAGAATATCAATTTTGTGTGTTATTGCTGAAGTGCCTAGGACAGTTTGCAGTGCCATTTGCTGTAAACTTGTAATATCCTTGAAGAAGAGAAGATTTTCCCCAAAAGATCAATCTCTACATAGTTTCTCTGTAAATTTTCTAAACGTTGAAGTTAAAAGAAAAAAATGTATACACTTTTAATTCTAGTTAAATCTTTGAACATATAGACAAATGTGTTTGTTTTGTTATAGGTCAAAAGAAGCCGTTCTTGTTTACTGCCAAGATTTGTAGTCATTTTAGTTTCTAACATAACAGCCTGGGGAACATGGGGAACTCCTGCTATTTTAGTTTCTACCCAATTGCATAAGTCTCTTCTTGTATTAACTTAAAAGCTTTAGTTCCACTTTTAAGGAGCTGGAGTCAGACTGAAGACTAGCTCTTAAGTAGCACCTCAATGTTCTTGCTGTTGATTTTGTCATAAAAGTAGAGGTTTTAATTAGGGATAAAGCCTAAATTCATCTTCATTTCCTTTGCTTACTCACCACACCCTTGGTTGGGAGTGGCCGTTTATTTGAACAGAGTACCTACCACTTTTTAGAAACACTTCCTCTTGAGTATCATGATGCCTAGGAGACTTGGAATATGTTTCACTGTGCTTACCTGGAGAAGGTGATGGGACTCATACATTATAGTCATTCAACAAAGTAAGGTATATTAAGAATAGATTTTTAAAAATCAACTTTGCTTTTTATAATCACCAAAAAATATGTATATTTTTCCATTCCCTTTGTAGCCCACAAGACGGTCTGCCAGATTGTCAGCGGTAAGTACCTTGGAACCAATTCGGTGTTAGTTCATGTGAGTACATGATCCCTTTGTCCAAAGTGAAGCAGCAAAAGGAAGATTAAGATGGTTTCCCATGAGTTTATTTTCTTTTTGAAAACTACCTAGGGTCCTCATGTCTAGCAAATTTGACCAGTGTTGCCAAGCAATTCATTTGCTCAAATGTGTCAAAAAAACGGTGGGTAGACCCATTACAAAGAATATAAAACAGGATGTTATTTGACATTGCTAGATCTCTGAAACAAAAGTAGTACATTAAGCAAAGTTCCAGTCTTCAGATTCTACCTATGATGTACTGAAGTGGAGAGAATTCTGATTCTCTGTTCACAACTCATACTTTAGAATGTTTGTATGAGAATGTTGTGAAAGTTGTCTGAGTCCATATACTGTAGCCTCATTTCAGACCTAAAGAATCTTTGTAACAGTAATAATTCTACTTTGCTATTTGAAGTCTCCTTCTGTGGGCCAGGAGATTCTTGGGGGGTTAGGATACAAGCTGAGATGGGCAGATATGGCTGAGCCTCTGAGGTGGACATCCTACAGCTGTTCCGTACCAGTATGTGCTCCTTACTAGCTCTTATGCTTTTCCCTTTTGCTGCCCTCCTAAGAGATTAGCTGGACTCTAGTGGAGGATTTTGCTTAAAGTTCCTGCAGCCCAGGCTTCCCACTGAGAAGGTAAAGGGAAAGGCATTGACATTTTGGCTGACACTATATTAATATATCCCCATGCTAGTTATTACAAAAGCTTCATAATTCTTTGGCCTTCAGGAAAGCATGGATTTCAGTCTCAACCCAAACCTGTGCCTGATACAATGTAGGGAATCAGAGCAAAAATGGATATTCTGAACTTCTCACAAGTTTGGAAGTACAGCTGTTTGGTTCGGCTGAGCCGGTGTTTCACAAGTCTCATAAGGCAGTTTATTAGTTCATTTTCACACTGCTGATAAATACATAACCAAGACTGGGCAATTTACAAAAGAAAGAAATTTAATTGGACTTAAAGTTCCGTGTGGAACTTAAAGTTCCACTGTCAGTGGATCTACCATTTTAGGGTCTGGAAGACAGTGGCCTTATTCTTACTGTACCTCTAGTAGGCAGTTTCCCAGCAGGGACTCTGTGTGAGGGCTCCAACCCCACATTTCCCTTCTGCACTTCTGATAATGATAATGTCTAATGATAATGTCTTCGGACATCAACACAATTATTTAAAAGTGAAAAGGTCAGTTCGTTTGCTGGTGGTTTCAGGTAAAAACTGTCACACACTGTATTAATTGATTTTTTTCTTTTCCACTTTAACTGAGTTTCTCCATGTGGGCCCCGCCCCTACAACATCTGCCTGGGCAACCAGCCGATTCCATACATCTTCTGAAATCTAGGTAGAGGTTCCCAAACCTCAGTTCTTAACTTCTGTGCTCCTATAGGCTCAACACCACACAGAAGCTCCCAAGGCTTGGGGCTTCCATCCACTGAATGATAGCCTGAGCTGTACCATAGCCACTTTTAGTGGCTGGGACACAGGGCATCAAGTCCCTAGACTGCACACAGCAGAGGGACCCAGGGTCTGGCCCACAAAACCATTTTTTCCTTCTAATCTTCTAGGCCTATGATGGGAGGGGCTACTGCAAAGGTCTCTCATATGCCCTGGAGACATTTTTCCCATTGTCTTGATGATTAACATTTGGCTCCTCATTACTTACGCAAATTTCTGCAGCCAGCTTGACTTTCTTCTCAGAAAATGGGATTTTCTTTTCTATCTCATTGTCAGGCTGCAAATTTTCCAAACGTTTATGATCTGTTTTCCAATTAAAACTGAATGCCTTTAACAGCACCCAAGTCACATCCTGAATGCGTTGCTGCTTTGAAATTTCTTCCACCAGAGACCCTAAACCATCTCTCTCAAGTTCAAAGTTCCACAAATCTGTAAAACAAAGGCAAAATGTTGCCAGTCTCTTGGCTAAAACATACCTTTACTCCACTTCCCAACAAATTCCTCGTCTCCATCTGAGACCACTTCTGCCTGGATTTCATTGTCTGTATCATTATAAGCATTTTGGTCAAAGCCGTTCAATAAGTCTCTAGGGAGTTTCAAACTTTCCCACATTTTCCACTCTTCTTCTGAGCCCTCCAAACTGTTCCAACCCAGTTCTAAAGTCACTTCCACATTTTCAGTTATCTTTCAGCAGTGACCTGCTCTTCTGGTATTAGTTTACTGTATTAGTCCATTTTCATGCTGCTGATAAAGACATAACTAAAACTGGACAATTTACAAAAGAAGTTTAATTGGACTCACAGTTCCATGTGACTGGGGAAGGCTCATAATCATGGAGAAAGGTAAAAAGGAGCAAATTATGTCCTTTTTTTTTTTTTTTGAGACGGAGTTTCGCTCTTGTTACCCAGGCTGGAGTGCAATGACACGATCTCGGCTCACCACAACCTCCGCCTCCTGGGTTCAGGCAATTCTCATGCCTCAGCCTCCTGAGCAGCTGGGATTATAGGCACACACCACCATGCCCAGCTAATTTTTTGTATTTTTAGTAGAGACGGAATTTCACCATGTTGACCAGGATGGTCTCGATCTCTCGACCTCGTGATCCACCCGCCTCGGCCTCCCAAAGTGCTGGGATTACAGGCTTGAGCCACCGCGCCCGGCGCAAGTTATGTCTTAACGTGAATGCTGGCAGACAGAGAGAGAACTTGTTTGGGGAAACTCCTGTTATTAAATTCATCAGATCTCGTGAGACTCATTCACTATCACGAGAAAAGCACAAGTAAGACCCACCCCCATAATTCAATCACTTCCCACTAGGTTCCTTGCACGGCACATCGGAATTGTAGGAGTTACAACTCAAGATGAGATTTGAGTGGGAACACAGCCAAACCACTGTCTTCCTGATATCAGGAAGAGATATCAGTCACTAGGAGGACTTAAGAGCTAGGGGTGCTGTTGTGAATCTCTAGGCAGGTAAAGGAATAGACCTTGTAAGTCAAATGAAAACCAAAATCTAAAACAAAGCTTTTCCTGAGCATCAGAAACTGGCAACATAAGCACCTTCCACTGAGATCATTCCTTGTGCTACTGAAACAGCCTCCTTAGAGGCCAGCAAGATTACAGACTACAAAACCTCATTTCCTGGTCCTATCAAAACACTTGAATGCTGGGTCAGAGGGAAAGGTCTGTCCTATAGAAAATAATATAAAAGTAAATTGTTTACTGTAAATGGAGAAAACATGTATATTAATACAATATATCAAAGGTTAGGGTGACAAAATTTTTTAAATTCTGAAAATGTAAGAGCCATGAAAGCTGCTGTATTTGGGCTACAGATTTAGGGTGATAAGAAGATTAATAAAAACATTCCTTACTTTTCAAGCTCAATTTTCTTTTTTTATTTGAAAGGTCATTTCTAACAGCCAGTCTCCTGGAATGGAACTGTCTATAATTTCACTTTATGCCCTTGATGAAAAGGGCCAGATTCTGTGCAAACCTGAATTATCTAGAGGCACTAGGGAGGAACATGTATTTTTCTCCATAGGGGGAGACCCTGGCCAGTATTTTGTATTTTAAAACCATTCTTTTATTGCCAGGAGATATGTACACTCTAGTTCTGTGAGAGAAATATTTGCCCTAAAATATCTACAGAAAACTCCTGGTTTGAACTGGTTATCTTTCCCCAGTGTCCCCATGTGCCACCTGGTTTCAGGCCCCTGGAAGCTGGCCAGGGCTGAAGCATTGTGTGGGGGAGGGACCATGGTCACACGCTGTGCACGTGCTGCTCATGGGGAGTGCAGGACCACATGAGGCAGGAGAAAAATAGTTTCCTAGGGCACTCTTTGGCTAATAATATCTGTGAAAATTTTTAAACTTTGGGAGCTAACAGTAGACATTTTAACATTATAATTATGTTCTCAATAAAAACATTTAGAGACAAATGATCCCAGCATCTGGTTAGGCAAGAGATTCTCACCTTGAGCTGGCAATGGAGAGAAAAGTAGGAAGAAGCTTGGCAACAGAACTCGAAATCTGCATCAGAAGTGGAAGGATTTGAAAGTGATTTTGAAATACTTCACAGGCAGCAGGCTTCATTACCAGTTGGACTTTGCTAGTGATTGTGCTATGATTTCTAGACCGTTAGGAAGGCCAGTGCAACTGAATTCATTGAGTCCTTTGGCCATGGGCCTGAGTCATTCCTCTTGCTGCTGCGCTGCGATAAGGGAAGAACAGACACATTGGAGATAGAAGCTTAGACCTGTCCCCAGAGAGCTCTTCTGGACTGGGGAATGAGTTGGCTTTTCGGTCTCACCTGCGGTTCCCTTGTGAACCCAGGGTGAAAATAGTTACGAAGTGCAGAGATCTTTATAAGCTGTTACCTGCTGCTGAAAATAGGAGGAAATACTGTTTAATGACCAAAGCCATGTGAAAATGGAGAGTTGTCTTTGTTGGTTTCTTTGCTTTTCTTTTGATGCTGATAGTTGTCTTTTTTAGCATTTGTGTAATTTATATTATCTTTGCAGAAACCTGCTCCACCAAAACCTGAACCCAAACCAAGAAAAACATCTGCTAAGGTAAGAAATGCTGTTTCCCACTCTTGGCTTTTTAAACAATAAATAAATTATAATTCCCTACCTCAGAATCATTCAAGGAAAGGCCATATTTAATGATCCAAGCTAAAATGTACTGACCAGAAAACCGTTATCGCTGTTACGGGCTTTCTTAAAAGGCATAAAGCAGTTTCTGTGTTAATAGGAGTATGTTTTTCATTTGGGCAGTGAGGCACAGGAAGTCAGAGATGATGCTCTGAGAAGCCTCACGTCTGAAGGGGGTTTGGCAGCAGCCTCGTGAACATGCAGTTCACATGGCATGCAGTGGGGGTGAGTTTCAGCCCTGGCAGCACTGCCCCACTGTGGGAGGAGTTCGGGAAGGGGCTTCTGACTTCATCTAACTGGATTTCGCAGGCCAGTCTGAAGTCTAATAATAATAATAAAATAATGCCAGCAAGTCATACAAGCATTTCTAAGGCCTTTATACTATGGCAGATATGGTTGATTGCTTTACTCATAGGACCTTCACATCAGCTTTATTGAAGTAGTTACAAATATCCTGTTTCGCTGATGAGGAAACTGAAGTACAGATTTATTAGGGAACTTACCCAAAATGGCTTTTCTGCACTCTGCCCTTTGGTATTGTCTCATGCGAATTGTTTAAAAGTTATTGTGTAGTGGCGTGAATAGGTGATTCCAGAAACAGAACTTATTTTTGTTGTTAGGTCTTAAAATTAGGAACTTTTCTTCATCTGGGCTTCATTTCCTGACACTTTCCCAGCTTTCTAGTCATGCAAGCCATATGAGGGGTTTCCTTGGAAAGCAGCAGCAGAGCCACCCCTTGGCTGGGTTCTTCCCACCTCTGCCTCTTCTTTCCCCAAGTCCTGCTGCCCTTCTCTCTATGGCAGAACCACTTCTCCCCTTACTGGAGGGAGATCCGAAGCTAGGAGAGGAATCACAGATTGTGTTTTCCACAGAAGAGAAAGCACAGTGGACTTTCTGTGCAACCTGTTACTACATTTTCACAGAGATTCATATCTGTGCTGTGTAACTTAGTTGAAACCCAGCAAAATTGGGTTCCCATGTCTCCATAAAGGCCACCACAGTGGTGACGGTTGTGCTTCACCATGTGTTTGGACAGAGGCTGATTGATTTTAGCCAGCATCACACTGTTTCTAACATTCTCTTTCCCTGTGTTTTGATCCTCTGTTAGAAAGAACCTGGAGCAAAGATTAGCAGAAGTGCTAAAGGGAAGAAGGAGGAAAAGCAGGAAGCTGGAAAGGAAGGTACTGCACCATCTGAAAATGGTGAAACTAAAGCTGAAGAGGTACTTTCCATAAATACCTCCCACTGATTGAATCAGTGTCTTTAAAGAAATTTCTCAATCCTTCAGCCGGTGATAGCACGTTCTTAATGTCTCTTTTTATTGCCTATAATGTTATTGCAGATCCACATCTCTCGCTCAACTGTTAATGTCTCAACCTCCAGAGGTACCCCACCCAGCACACTGTCAGTAAAGGGGCAGATTGAAACAGTGAGAGTTAAGGGTACAGTAGAAAATTCTGCATGTTTGCAGTGACTAGAATCAGATAGTAGTGATGTGGTCTTTTTTTTCCTTAATTATTATGATGAAGAGTGGGAGCTTACAGGTAAGGCTTCTGTGGTTGTTTGAAAAGCAGAAAGCAATAAATGCAATGAAGTGTTTGTGTAATATGTTCCTGCCTTGCCTCTTTTTCACCCAGAGTTGAAATAGGTTTTGCAGTAAAGCTGGGGGAAAAAAAAAGAAAACAAATTTTCAAAAGTGTATGTGTTGGTGGGTGGAATTTCCTTTTCTTGTAGTAGTTTCAGTAGTAACTATATATTTTTTTTCCTTTCTTTTTCACAGGCACAGAAAACTGAATCTGTAGATAACGAGGGAGAATGAATTGTCATGAAAAATTGGGGTTGATTTTATGTATCTCTTGGGACAACTTTTAAAAGCTATTTTTACCAAGTATTTTGTAAATGCTAATTTTTTAGGACTCTACTAGTTGGCATACAAAAATATATAAGGATGGACATTTTACCCTCTCATAGTCATGCTTTTTGGAAATTTACATCATCCTCAAGTAAAATAAATACCAGTTTAATATTGGAAGCTGTGTTTAAGATTGATTCAGCATTCCATGCACTTGCTTTAAAGTTTAGTCCTGTGCATACTGTGGTGTTTTTACTGTGCATATTTGAAATTTTCATGCAGTTTTTCTAGAGCAATAATCAGTGGTGCTTTTGTACCTAGGTTTTATGTGAGTTTAATGAAACATGGATAGTTGTGGCCACTGCTGACTATTTGTGGTTTAAAATAAAAGGTTTTCTTGTCTGCAAAATATCTGACTCTTAGTATCTTTACTGCATTTTGGGAGTGTTTCATTTTACTGTTGCAGAAGATAAAAAGAATTTTGATAGACCTAGCCATAGCGATATCTCCAATAAGTCAAATAAGATTGTTTCTTAATTTTCTGGCCTTTAACATTGTTGCTATTTTAATAAAATCATCTGTGAATGCTAATGTAGAAGAATTGCATCTAATTCACTTTATACCAGAAGTGGCTAGCAATGATTACTGTGTAATAAAACTTCATAAAGCATTAATTTTTATAAGCCCTTATAAACAGGATATAGTTCTGCTAAATCAAAGCTAGTAAAACAAACAAACAAACAAAAAAACATAAACCAGGGCTCTGCTTTGAGAATCTCCCATTTTCAAAATAATAAATATGAAGTCACATTTGTACAAAATACTTTCCCATTCAGTTGAGGACTTCACAGCTTTGAAACTGTTTTACCCAACAGGAGCATGTTTCAGCCTTGCATCAGTTTGAGAATGGAGTCGGCACAGGTATTATTAGAGCTCCTTTCTAGGATAAGAAATAAGGATGTGGAGTGTCTTTGACTTATTGGAAGGAGAAAATCCAGGCTGGAGTCTTTTGAATTTTAAATAGTGTCTTTATGTCTATGAAAGGACATAGCAGCACCAGGAACAGAGGAGTTATTTTATACATGTAATTTTTTGTTGTTTGCCACCTGAGAAGGTGGTAACTGCATGAGCACCCCAGGAAAGCTGAATTCTGGGCATTTGGCTTAAATGAAGACTTTGATCTTTTAAAATGGCGAGTAGCGCCTGTGCTGCTCAGGGACTCCTGAAAAGAAGCTGTTGTCCCTTTGGGCCATAGATGCTTTTATGCTGTGCTTATCAACAAAGACAAAGTTCCTCCTCCAGATTATATTTTGGGGCTAAGAACTTAAACTTGTCTCGTTGTCCCAAGTCTGTCATTAGTTGACTGCATATATCTACTATATAATATACAGAATAATCTTATTCATAGTTTACTTGGCTTCTGAGCATGAAACGTACCTTAATTCATGAGTTTTAGACATGCTAAAAACTATTTTACCTCAAAGAAAAGTATCTAGTATCCAGCGAATACTTTACACAAATATTTTCAGTATACAGTTAGTACTCAGTTAAAGTATATTGCTGACTGGTTTGCAGTCCAGAAGTAAACCATAAATTCAGTAGGTTTGCTTTTTAAAAAATTATGTAAGTGATACCAGTAAATTTTTTATTTTAAAAAAGACCAGATACTACAACAATACATAAAGCAAAAAGTCAAAATCTTTTTTCCTCCCATTTCTACATCCCAGAGGTAATCCCTACACACAGTTTTATCTTTCTCGTGTCTCTCTCTCTCTGTGTGTGTGTGTGTGTGTGTGTGTGTGTGTATGTGTGTGTGTCTGTGTGTGTGTATGTGTGTTATTGTTGGGATTATGTATACACCTATACATATGTATATATAATTTTTAGAAGAAGGAATCACTGTCCTACTTTGAAGTTATTCAGTAATCTGTAGTTGGAGAAATACATCATTTCTAATATTACAGTGCTGCCAATGATATTGCAATAAACATGCTTGTGTACAAAGCTTTGCCTACATATGTATTGCTTCTGTTCAACCAAATAATTTCCCAGAGGCAGAATGTCTGAGTCAAAGAGAATTTGACATTTTGACTGCCGCCCAAAAAGATACACCAATTTCCAATTCCATCAACACTATATGAATACCATCTCTTCTTACCTTGGCCAGCACTCATTTTGGTCAGTCTAATAAATGAAAATGTGCCTCACTTTTAATTTTAAATTTGTTTTATTGCTAGTAAAATTGAACTTTTTCTGTTTAATGGTCATTTGAATTTCTTCTGTGAATTCTGATTTTGTCTGTTTTGCTAATGGGGAGTCAGAGTGGTTTTTTTTGTTTGTTTGTTTTTATTGTACTTTAGGTTCTGGGGTCCATGTGCAGATCTTGCAGGATTGTTGCGTAGGTACACACATGGCAATGTGGTTTAGTGCCTCCCTTACTCTGTCACCCACATCTGGCATTTCTCCCCATGTTATCCCTCCCTGACCTCCCACCCTCCTACTATCATTCCCTTGGCCCCCTGAAACAGACTCCAGTGTGTGATGCTCCTTTCCCTGTGTCCATGTGTTCTCATTGTTCAGCACTCACCTATGAGTGAGAACACGCGGTGTTTGATTTTCTGTTCTTGTGTCAGTTTGCTGAGAGTGATGGCTTCCAGATTCATCCATGTCCCTACAAAGAACACGAACTCATCATTTTTTATGGCTGCATAGTATTTCGTGATGTATATGTGCCACATTTTCCTTGTCCAGTTTATCGTCAATGGGCATTTGGGTTGGTTCCAGGTCTTAGCTATTGTAAACAGTGCTGCTGTGAACATACATGTGGTTGTGTCTTTATGATAGAATGATTTATAATTCTTTGGGTATATAACCAGTAATAGGATTGCTGGGTCAAATGGGGTTTTTATTTCTAGGCCCTTAAGGAAGTACCACATTGTCTTCCACAATGGTTGAACTAGTTTACCCTCCCACAAACAGTGTAAAAGTGTTCCTGCCAGCATGGTGGCTCATGCCTGTAATCCCAGCACTTTGGGAGGTCAAGGTGGGTGGATCACGAGGTCAAGAGATCGAGACCGTCCCGGTCAACATGGTGACCGTCTCTACTAAAAATACAAAAATTAGCTGGGCATGGTGGCGCCTGTAGTCCCAGCTACTACTCGGGAGGCTGAGGCAGGAGAATTGCTTGAACCAGGAGGCGGAGGTTGCGGTGAGCCGAGATCGCGCCATTGCACTCCAGCCTGGGTAACAAGAGCGAAACTCTGTCTCAAAAAAAAAAAAAAAAAAAAGTGTTCCTATTTCTCCATATCCTCTCCAGCATCTGTTGTCTCCAGATTTTTTAATGATTGCCATTCTAACTGATGTGAAGTGGTATCTCAATGTGGTTTTGATTTGCATTTCTCTAATCAGCGTTGATGAGCATTTTTTCATATGTTTGTTGGCCTCTTATATGTCTTCTTTTCAAAAGTGTTGATATCCTTCACGTGCCTTTGGATGGGTTTGTTTTTTTTCTTGTAAATCTGTTTTAGTTCTTTGTATATTCTGGATATAAGCCCTTTGTCAGATGGGAAGATTGAAAAAATTTTTTACCATTCTGTTGGTTGCTGGTTCACTCTAATGATGGTTTCTTTTGTTGCACAGAAGTTCTGGAGTTTAATTAGGTCCCATTTGTCTATTTTGGCTTTTGTTGCCAATGCTTTTGGTGTTTTAGTCATGAAGTCCTTGCCTATGCCTATGTCCTGAATGGTTTTTAGGTTTTCTTCCAGTGTTTTTATGGTGTTAGGTCTTATGTTTAAGTCTTTAATCCATCTGGAGTGAATTTTAGTGTAAGGTGTCAGGAAGGGGTCCAGTTTCTGCTTTCTGCCCACTAGTTTTCCCAACACCATTTATTAAACAGGGAATCCTTTCCTCATTGCTTGTTTTTGTCAGGTTTGTCAAAAATTAGATGGTTGTAGATGTGTGGCATTGCCTCCAAAACCTCTGTTCTATTCTATTGGTCTGTATCTCTGTTTTGGTACCAGTACCATACTGTTTTGATTACTATAGCTTTGTAGTATAGTTTGAAATCAGGTACCGTGATGCCTCTGGTTTTGTTCTTTTTGCTTAGGATTGTCATGGCTATGTGGGCTTAATTTTGGTTCCATATGAAGTTTAAGGTGGTTTTTTTCCAGTTCTGTGAAGAAGGTCATTGATAGCTTGATGGGGATAGCATTGAATCTATAAATTACTTTGGACAGTATGGCCTTTTCATGATATTGATTCTTCCTAGCCATGAGCATGGAATGTTTCTCCATCTGTTTGTGTCCTCTCTTATTTTGTTGAGCAGTAGTTTGTAGTTCTCCTTGAAGAGGTCCTTTACATTCTTTGTTCGTTGTATTCCTAGATATTTTATTCTCTTTGTAGCAATTGTGAATGAGAGTTTGCTCATGATTTGGCTCTCTGTTAGTCTGTTATTGATGTATAGAAATGCCTGTGATTTCTGCACATTGATTTTGTATCCTGAGATTTTGCTGAAGTTGCTTATCAGTTTAAGAAGATTTTGGGTTGAGATCATAGGGTCTTCTAAATATACAATCATGTCATCTGCAAATAGAGACAATTTGACTTCCTCTTTTCCTAATTGAATGCCCTTTGTTTTGTTTTGTTTTGTTTTTTCCTTGCCTGAATGCTCTGGCTAGAACTTCCAATACTATATTAAATAGGAGTGGTGAGAGAGGGCATCCTTGCTAGTGGCAGATTTCAAAGGGAATGCTTCCAGTTTTTGCGCATTCAGTATAATATTGGTCGTAGTTTTGTTGTAAACAGCTTACGTTATTTTGAGATATGTTCCTTTGATACCTAGTTTATTGAGAATTTTTAGCATAAAGGGCTGCTGAATTTTGTCAAAGACCTTCTCTGCGTCTATTGAGATAATCATGTGGTTTTTGTCTTTGGTTCTGTTTATGTGGTGGATTATGTTTATAGACTTGTGTATGTTGAATCAGCCTTGCATGACCAGAATGAAGCCTACTTGATCATGATGGATAAGCTTTTTGATGTGCTATTGTAATCAGTTTGCCAGTATTTTATTGAAGATTTTTGCATCTATGTTCATCATGGATATTGGCCTGAAGTTTTCTCTTTTTATTGAGTCTCTGCCGGGTTTTGGTATCAGGATGATGTTGGTCTCATAAAATGATTTGGAAAGTATTCCCTTTTTTTGGATTGTTTGGAATACTTTGAAAAGGAATGGTACCAGCTCCTCTTTGTACATCTGATAGAATTCAGCGGTGAACCCATCTGGATCTGGGCTTTTTTTGGTTGGTAGGCTATTAATTGCTGCCTTAACTTCAGCCCTTGTTATTGGTCTGTTCAAGGTTTCAGTTTCTTCCTGGTTTAGGCTTGGAAAAGTGCAAGTGCCTAGGAATTTATCCATTTCTTCCAGGCTTACTGGTTTATGTGCATAGCATTGTTTGTAGTAATCTCTGATGGTAGTTTGTATTTCTGTGGACTCTGTGGTGATATCCCCTTTTTCATTTTTTATTGCATCTATTTGATTCTTCTCCCTTTTCTTTTTTATTAATCTGGCTCGCGGTCTGTCTAGTTTGGTGATCTTTTCAGAAAACCAGCTCCTGGATGTATTGATTTTTTTGAAGGGCTTTTTTGTGTCTCTGTCTTCTTCAGTTCTGCTCTAATCTTCGTTATTTCTTGTCTTCTGCTGGCTTTTGAGGTTTTTTTTTTTTTATCTTTCTCCTCTAGCTCTTTCAATGAGTGTTGATTTTAGATCTTTCTTTTCTTCTCATGTGGACATTTATTGCTATAAATTTCCCTCTAGACACTGCTTTAAATGTGTCCTAGGGATTCTGGTACATGTGTCTTTGTTCTCATTGCTTTCAAAGAACATTTTTATTTCTGCTTTCATTTCATTGTTTATCCAGTCGACTTTCAAGAGCCAGTTGTTCAGTTTCCATGAAGTTGTGCGATTCTGAGTTAGTTTCTGAAATCTGAGTTCTAATTTGATTGCCTTGTGGTCTGAGAGACTGTTATGATTTCGGTTCTTTTGCATTTGCTAAGGAGTGATTTACTTCCAATTATGTGGTCAATTTTAGAGTAGGTGCAATGCGGTGCTGAGAAGAATGTATATTCTGTGGATTTGGGGTGGAGTTTTTGTAGATACATATTAGGTCTGCTTGGTCCAGATCTGAGTTCAAGTCCTGGATATCCTTGTCAATTTTTTATCTCATTGATCTGTCTAATATTGACAGTGGAGTGTTAAGGTCTCTCACGATTATTGTGTGGGAGTCTAAGTCTCTTTGTAGATCATTAAGTACTTGCTTTATGTACCTGGGTATTCCTCTATTGGGTGCATGTATATTTAGGATCCTTAGTTCTTCCTGATGCATTAATACTTTTACCATTATGTAATGCCCTTCTTTGTCTCTTTTGATCTTTGTTGGTTTAAAGTCCATTTTATCAGAAAGTAGGATTGCAACTCCTACTCTTTTTGCTCTCCATTTGCTTGATAAATCTTTTTCCATCCCTTTATTTTAGCCTATGTGTATCCTTGCACGTGAGATGGGTTTCCTGAATACAGCACCCTGATGGGTCTTGACTTGTTATCCAATTTGCCAGTCTGTGTCTTTTGATTGGGGCATTTAGTCCATTTTTACATTTAAAGTTAGTACAGTTATGTGTGAATTTGATCCTGCCATTTTGATGCTATCTGGATGTTTTACCTGTTAGATGACACATTTTCTTTATTGTGTTGATGGTCTTTACCATTTGGTACATTTTTGGAGTGGCTGGTACTGGTTGTTCCTTTCCTTGTTTAGTGCTTCTTTCAGGAGCTCTTGTAAGGCAGGCCTGGTGGTGATAAAATCTCACAGAAATTGAGTGTTTGTAAAGGATTTTATTTCTCCTTCACTTAAGAAGCTTATTTTGGCTGGATATGAAATTCTAGGTTGAAAGTTCTTTTCTTTAAGGATGTTGAAAATCAGCCCCCACTCTCTTCTGGCTTGTAGGGTTTCTGCCGGGAGATCCGCTGTGAGTCTGATAGGCTTCCCTTTGTGGGTAACCTGATCTTTCTCTCTGGCTGCCCTTAGCATTTTTCCCTTCATTTTCACCCTGGCGAATCTGAAAATTATGTGCCTTGGGGTTGTTCTTCTTAAGGAATATCTTTTGTGGTGTTCTCTGTATTTCCTGGACTTGTATGGTAGTCTGCCTTGCTAGTTGGAGAAGTTCTGGATAATATCCTGCTGAGTCTTTTCCAGCTTGGATTCATTCTCTCCGTCACATTCAGGTACACCTATCAAACGTAGATGAGTTCTTTTCACATAATCCCATATTTCTTGGAGGCTTTGTTCATTTCTTTTCACTCTTTTTCTTTCTATTCTTGCCTTCTCATTTTATTTCATTGAGTTGGTCTTCAATCTCTGATATCCTTTCTTCTACTTGATTGATTCAGCTATTGAAACTTTTGTATGCTTCCTGAAGTTCTCATGCTGTGTTTTTCAGCTCCATTAAGTCCTTTATATTCTTCTCTAAGCTGTTTATTCTAGTTAGCAACTCATCTAACCTTTTTTCTAGTTTCTTAGTTTATTTGCATTGGGTTAGCACATGTTCTTTTAGCTCTGAGAAGTTTGTTATTACCCACCTTCTGAAGTCTGTTTCTGTGAATTCATCAGCTTCATTCTCCATCCATCTTTGTTCCCTTGCTGGTAAGGAGTTCTGATCCCTTGGAGGAGGAGAGGCGTTCTGGTTTTTGGTGTTTTCATCCTTTTTGCAGTGGTTTCTTCCCATCTTAGTGGCTTTATCTGCCTGTGGTCTTTGTTGGTGACTTTCGGATGGGGTCTCTGAGTGGACATCCTTTTTGTTGATGTTGAAGCTATTTCTTTTTGTTTCTTAGTTTTCCTTCTTACAGGCAGGCCCCTCTTCTGCAGGACCACTAGAGGTCCACTCCAGACCCTGGGCGCCTGGGGATCACCCATGGGGGCTGCAGAACGGCAAGGATTGCTGCCAGTTTTCTTCCTCTGCTATCCTCATCCCAGAAGGGTACCCATCAGATGTCAGTCTGAGCTCCCCTTTTTGAGGTGTCTCTTTGTGTATATGGTGGTCAGGGAGCTGCTTGAGGAGATAGTCTGTCCCTTATAGGAGCTCAAGTGCTGTGCTGGGAGCTCTGTTGCTCTGTGCCTAGCTGCTGGGCAGGTACCTTTAAGTCTGCTGCAGTTGAACTCATAACTGCCTCTTTACCCAGGTGCTATGACCTAGGAGGGTCGACTTTATAAGTTCCTGTCATGCTGCTGCCTTTTTTCATAGATGCCCTGTCCCGCACAGAGTAGTCTAGTCACAGTCTGCCAGTAGAGGTGTTGCTGAGCTGCCTAGGCTCTCCCCAGCTGCTATGTAAACTGCCTCGGTAGTGGCGGACTGCCTCATTATTCAGGGACGCCCTTCCCCCAGCTAAGCTGGACCATCCTGGGTCCAGCTGCGCTTGCTGCGAAACTCTCAATCCAGAGCATTTCAGATTGCTCGTTTCATGGGGGTGGTACCCGCCAAGCCAGATCTCCTGGCTCCCTGTCTCAGCCCCCTCCCCTTCAGTTGAATGGGTGGCTCTGTCTCCCAGGCGTTCCAGGTGCCTGTCTAAAACGGCCACCCAGGCTTGTGTGAGTTTCTGTTTGCCTACCCAGCACCAGCTGAAACTACCGTGCTGAAAACCTGTGGCACTTTTCAGCCCAGGAATCTCCTGGTCTGTGGCCAGTGAAAACTTGTTTGGAAATGTGGTGAGCACTCACCCTCTGTGCTGTTCTCACTGGGAACTGTGCTCTGGAGCTGTTCCTGTTCGGCCATCTTGGGTCCTCCCCGATGAAGCTCGAGTCAGTGTGTTTTAAATCATTGTTACTCATAATGATAATTGATGCTATTACTATTACTATTAGTAATAGCATCAAAAACACAAAGATCAGGGGTTCTGTAGACTATTGCTGTCTACTTAAGCACAATATATGGATAGTACCATTGCCACAGTGACAAAATAAAGGGATACCATAGAGCCCACAGCTACCCAAAATAACCCAGAATCCCCAAATTGGTCCCCCAGAACTTGAAGACTTGATGAATATACTGCCAAAGATAAGAATACACTCCCTTCAACTACATGGAAGTTGTGGGAATCTCTATGCCATGCCCCACTGCTACCCCTTTGGTGAATTTATAGAAAATTAGAAAAAGGTTCTCCTTCTCCAACACACTCGTCTGCTAACTTGCTGGAGAATCATAAAAGCCCTGTGAATCTACAGTCGCTTTGAGTCAAATGGTGCCCCATGTAATTGAGTTGCACTATTTGTACACTTAAAATTTACTGCACACTTAAAACTTTCTGGAGGCTACCCCATGAATTCTGGTGCAGTAAGTGTGGGCATATGGCCACTGAAGGGCATGTGGACCTAGAATATCCAATTACAAGTTCTGTAAAAAGTTAATCTGAACCAAAAGTCATGATACAATAGTCTAACAAAAGGTGAACCATCCCATAAAATCTTAAATGTATGTTTACATAATTAACAAGTTTGAAACAGGTATGAAATGAATGTTTCTATCCCGATATTTTAGGGGCATAACTGTTGGTTAGAGGTACAAATCCTTTCCCTTAGGTTGCCAAAAATAGCAGGCTGTCTCAAATCAGCTATCATGTGCTGTTAACATGTCTCTTCTTTGAATGCTTTTCCCTTAGTCATGAGTGCCAAACTTTTATTATTTCCTGTTTACATTTTATCCAGAGCATTGATTTAAAATATTTAGGATGGTTATAGTGATTAGGATAATAATAGCCTGAGTGTGTTTAACGTCCTATAATAAGCACTTTACATAAATAATTTTAATTTGGGAGAAAATTATTTAATTAATTGTAATGTTCCTATCCCCTAGTAAAAATAAGCCCAATTTTACAACACCAGATACAGACTTAGGCTCACTTAAAGCCATAAAGGGAACTTTGTGATTATGCATCTCTTCCCTCATGGCAGAAGGGAAAGTTTTTGAACTTTCTCAGTTTTAAAATGATATTTATGTGTATATTTTCATGACTTTAAATTATGCAATGCTTTCTTAGGTATGATATCAAAAGCACAAGAAGCCAAATTAAAAATAAGTAATTTAGGGGGCCGGGCGCGGTGGCTCACGCCTGTAATCCCAGCATTTTGGGAGGCCGAGGCGGGTGGATCACAAGGTCAAGAGATCGAGACCATCCTGCTCAACATGGTGAAACCCCGTCTCTATTAAAAATACAAAAAAATTAGCTGGGCATGGTGGCGCGTGCCTGTAATCCCAGCTACTCAGGAGGCTGAGGCAGGAGAATTGCCTGAACCCAGGAGGCAGAGGTTGCGGTGAACCGAGATCGTGCCATTGCACTCCAGCCTGGGTAACAAGAGTGAAACTCCGTCTCAAAGAAAAAATAGATAAATAAGTAAGTAAGTTAGGCTAGGCACAGTGGCTTACACCTGTAATCCCAGCACTGTGGGAGGCCAAGGGCAGATCACCTGAGGTCAGGAGTTTGAGATCACCCTGACCCACATAGTGAAAATCTGACTTTACTGAAAATACAAAATTAACCAGGCGTGGTAGCACATGACTGTCATTTCAGCTACTGGGAGGCTGAGTCAGGAGAATCACTTGAGCCAAGGAAGTGGACGTTGCAGTAATCTGAGATCAGGCCATTGCACTCCAGCCTTGGTGACAGGAACAAAACTCCATCTTGAAGGAAAAAAAGGCAAAATATTTCAATAGCCATCACTCCAAAATTGGTTATAAATGGCCAATAAGCACATGAAATATGAGAGGATAGTCAACATCAGTAGTAGGGAAATGGAACTGAAAATCATAATGAGGAATCACTTTATAACCACTGGGATGGCTATTATAATAATTTTAGAGGACAAATAGTACTGGAGAAGATATAGAGAGATTTGAGCCTTTGTTCACTGCTGGTGGGACCGTAAAATGGGAAGCCTCTTTAGAATACAGTTTGGCAGCTCCTCAAAAGTTAGACAGTTACCATATGATCCAGCAATTCCACTCCTAGGTAAATACCCAAGAGAACTGAAAGCATATGTTCACATAAAAACTTGCACATGAATGTTCATAGTAGCATTCATAATAACAAAAAAAGGGAACCAGTCCAGATGTTCATCAGCTGATGAGTACATAAACAAATATAGTATGTCTATGAAGTGGAATAGCCAAAAACAGGAATGAAATATTGATACATGTTGCCACACAGATAAACCTTGGAAACAAAATGCTAAGTATAAGAAGCCAGACATTAAAGGCCACATATATGAAATGTCCAGAATAGGCAAATCCATAGAGACACAAACTGGATTAGTGGTTGCCAGGGGATGGGAGAGGGAAGAAAGGAAAGTAGTTGCTAAAGTGTGCAGGGTGTCTTTTGTAATGTCCTGGAATTAAATAGTGGTGATGCTTGCACAACTTTGTAAATATACTAACAACTACTGACTTATATTAATTAAAAAAATAACTTTATAATAACTTTTAGAATCAGGAGGCCTGAGCTTAAATCCCAGCACTATTTCTCAATAATTGTGTGAACCCAGACAGGTCATTTAAGTTCTATCTCTGTTTTCGCCTTAAAATAAAGATAGTATCTGTTTGACAAAGCTATTAGGATTGAATGAGATAGTCACTGTGAAATCAGGTGCTGCAGTCTCTAAAATACAGTAGGTTTTTCCACAAATATCAGTTGAACAAGAATTGGATGAATACGGACAGGCTACGTAGCCATCCTCTGATGAGTATATAACATGTACGTTTGTCAGAGGCAGTGAGTATCCCTTGAACAATGCCAAAGTATTGTCCTTCTCTTAGAAGGCAATATATTATCATGGTTAAGCTTGTGAACCCTGAAGCCAGAATCGGTTCAATCTTGTCTTGGCTACTCACCAGCTGTATGACCACAAGAGTTTAGTCTGTTTTTTATATTTTAGAATTTTTATATATAAATGGGATTTAAAACAGCTGTTATTTTATAAGGCATTTAGAAGTGTTAAATGGCACAAATTAAGTATTCAGGAGTCATATGATTTGGCTGTGGCCCCAATCAAATCTCACCTTGAATTGTAGTTCCTGTCATTCCCAAGTGTCATGGAGGGACCAGGGGGAGATAATTGAATCATGGGGGCACTTCCTCCATTCTGTTCTCATGATGGTGAGTTAGTTCTCATGAGATCTGATGGTTTTGTAAGGGGCTTTCCCCCTCTTCACTTCTGGCTTCTCTTGCCTGACACCATGTAAAATGTGACTTTGCTCCTCTTTTGGCTTCCACTGTGATTGTGAGGCCTTCCCAGCCTTGTGAAACTGTGAGACCTTTAAACCTCTTTTATTTGTAAATTACCTAGCCTCATGCATGTCTTTATTAGCAGTGTGAGAATGGACTAATTCAGGGAGTATTAATATTTCTAGCAAAAACATGAAGCACATTAGTTCCTTGAGGAGTGATTGCATTGCCTCATACTCCCTTGTGCCTCTAGAACATAACAAGTTAAATAGACTCAGCAAATACTTGTTGAACTGAATTTGGTCTTTTATGGACAGGAAAGGACCAAGCTCAGGGTTATTACCACTGCTATTTTCATTTCTAACTGAAGCTAATTGGAAGCTATGTGTTTGGTGTAGCCCAAACATATAAACCATGATTCTGGAAAGTATTCTTTGGAATTAATACAAAAATTAAACAATCTTTATCTAATTTAAGTAATTCTTGGAATTAATGCAAAAATTAAACAATCTTTAATTTAGTTTGGATTTAAAGCCTCTTTGAAACACTAATACCATAAATTTAAGAAAATCTTTCTCTTGGTTGTGGTGCTATTCTTGTGATAATACTTGTTCAGCTTGTGTACTCACATTTATTTTTAATCTAGACTCAAGTCCAATTTTTGTAGAAAAATTATACCATGATCTGTAATCCCTTTCTTTTTAGATCATAAAATACTTAACAATTGAATACAGAATATCCCTTTAGAGATAAATACACCTGGACCTACATTAATGGGTCTTACTGGGTTGCTTGAAGCCAAGTCATAAACTCTGAAGCTGAGAAGAGCCCCTGAGGTCATCTAGTCTCTCCCTGATGTGGCTTAGATTTCTCTTTACAATAGAATCAAACAAAAAGTTACCCAGGCTGATTAAATACATCCGGTTTGAAGAAGTGTCACAGCTCTGAAAGAAAGTTCATCCTTATTGCTGAGTTAAGAACTGTCTCCTTGTAGCTTTCAAATATTTATTCCAGTTAAACTAGGATCAGGCACATAGAAACTAATTTGATCCTTCCCCCAACAATTGTTCAAATGTCTAAAGATGTCTCTCATATCCCATCTAAAATAACTCTCTCACCCTTCCAGATTATGGTCATAGGACATAGATGTCTTTTACCAGTGTGGTGCATTTAAATGAGTCTTATAAATTCAGATGACTGAGAAATGGGAACAGAAATATTCAAAACTATCATGTTAGGTTGAACCAAAAGAAATGCTCGTCTTCTCCTCTCATTTGGACCTGCAAAAAACAGCATTTTCCTATGGCTCAAACTGCACTTTCGCTAGCTGCTCTCCTCTCTGGGAATTTGATGTGTTTCTTCTGTGAGTTCTTCCTGATCTCTAACAAGCAAGTTTTACTGGGCAAAGAGTAATCTAGGCAGGATTGCGCCAAAGCCTGTCTTCCAAATTCATCAATTTATCAAAAATATATTGGACACCTAGATATCAGACATTTTGTAAGGCACTGGGGAAACAGTAGTGAAAAGGTTAGTTTCCCTATTCTTACGGTGCTTAGAGTCTAGTGGGTGGGAAAGCCAACATTAAGTACGTAGTAACACAAATACACATTTATAAGAGTCATTATGGAATCCTAACCTCTTCATGGTACACCTTTAATGTAGTTTCTCTAATGGATTTCATTTTGAGAACTATATCTCCGTGACTTTAACAGATGTTAGCCATAAACAAACCCACAAGAAATTAAATAAGTTAACTTAATGAATAACATCTTAAGAGTATTATTCATCTGGTTGCCACAGAGTGCCTGCCAAAAATGACAATTTGGGTTTGGCGTAATTAATGTTTAGTTGTACTTCCAGGAAATAATTTGTCCTGAGTATTTCTTGTGGCTCTTCCACTAATATATTTTTGTACTAGAAAACCCTATAATGTCACATAAATGACCCATGGAATTTGAATTTGAGGTTAAAATAGACTTTTGGGAGAATAAATGATATGAGGAAGGTAGCGTCAGAGTTGGGAATCGTAGACCTGGGCTTGACCTTAATAATTATCTGATGTAGTTTTATTCTTGGAGCTGAGTCTTCTTTGAATTCCGTAAGAATTGCTTTTTTCCTGAGAAATTTTTGAAATCTGAAGGTAGGATTGAATCAGAATAAGGTGATCTCAAAAATATGCTTTTGCTCTTTAATGGAATTCAGTGTGAGAAATTCATAATGAATGGTACTCCTAAAAACTGGTTTACTCAGTATGTACAAAGCACCACAAGCTGCTTTTAATAAGCAACTGTTAAGCAGTTAGTGTGTTCTGAGCCCTGTGCTGCAAGAGGAATCACAACCCCAAAATGATTTAATGTTGAACAAAGCCAAAAAGATTTAATTTTTGGCTTTGTTCTCAGAAGGCAAAACAGGCCTTTGGCCATATGCACTTCTTAACAAAGTTCAATACTAATTTGTCAAAACTAAGATGGAGTAAAACCCCTCTGTTAAGCAACAGCACTTGTCTACAGGGTACCCCATGATGGATAGAAACAAATGGAAATTTTATTGATTGTTTCTGTTACAATGAGTTGTATTTCCTCTTACATTTTCACAGCACCTTTCTTGACCTATATTTTGTACTTAACTTCATTCACAGTGTAGAACATTATTTCCTTGCCTCTTTTCACAAGTAGAATTTGAGCCTCTGGAAGCAGGGAGTTACTCATCCTTATGTTCTTCAAAGCATCTCAACTAGTGCCTGGTGCACAGTAATTATTTGCTGAATGTTTATTGAAATGTTTTGGTGGACTAAAATGTCCAAGTTGTTCTGAGACCAAAGTACCATTGACCTTGAAGGGAGACAAAACTAAAACACACACAAAAAAGAAAAAATATTTTCCAGAATGCAAAATTAAATGTTAAATGTATGCAGTTCAGACTAAAAATGCTTTACAAGATCAGAGAAAGATACCACCTTGGGCAGCTGTGGGGAGATTTGATGGTAAAGAAAGGGTAGATATTGCCAGTCCTTTAAGGAGGTAAGAGTGGATCTGAGAGGAGTTTCAGTGGCTGTTCAGACAAGGCGACAACCTTTCCAAAGGCTGAAGGGAAGCACCAGTAGTCAAATATATCTGCAGTAGGTTCTTCTCCCCAAACCCAAGTTTTGGATATCTGAGCAAATTGATTCACTATTCTTCTGTATAATGATTTGGTTGAATTAGATTAGTGGCTTGTAAAATCATTTTTTTAAGTAGTAGAATACTAAGAATTCTTTCTCAGTGGTAGCAGGGAAGCTATAGGGACTCTATGACCCACCCTCTTGTCCATTACCTCAACCTCAAGGTCACTTCTGGGGCTCATCAACTGAATCCATGGGACACAATTTGAAGATTACTAAACCAGGGGACTCTGAAGGCTGAGAAGACAGAATAACGCCTATCTATGATCACTGTGCACAGTTTTTGCAGAAAGATAGGGAGACGCCATGTCTGAGCAGAGAGGGTTGACGGTGTGAGGCAGTAGGAACTGAGACTGTGAACACCAAGTAATCAGCACCATGTCTGGAACACAGTAGGCACTCAGGAAATGTTAAGTAAATGTATGTGGGAACAGAGGCAATACACAAAAAGACCTACAAGATCATAGAAACTTTGAAAGGCAGATACCAATGTTTGGACTTGATCAGCAAGAAACATGAAGCCTAGATTCTTCTACAGGGAAGATACAAGATGAGCATGGTGTCTGGGGAAAAGGAAAAGGGAGTATGTCAACTAATTGGATCCCCCAATCAACTCATATTTTATCTTTAATTAAAATATAGTCTGGATTAGGAAACTATTGTTAGTTTTCTAAGTTATAATAGTGGTATTGTAGTTTTTCATAGGAAATACGTGCTGAAGTTTTGAGGGATAAATGGTTGTGATAGCTGCAACTTATTTTCAAATGATTTTGCAAAAATATTACCCATACATAACATGCCTATTATATATACACACATATGTATATACATATTCATCTAGATAGATAAATATGGAAAAATATTAATTGTAGGATCTAATGGTGGTTATATGGGTGTTTCTTACAATCTTCTTCATGTATATTTATACATTTTTGTAATAAAAAGAGAAGTGAAATGTTTTTCCTTGATCTTCTTAGAAAGAGGGCAATTACTATGATAATCACAAACATCAGGAGAATGCTTACTCTGCATAATAAAGAAATTGGCCCGACCCAAAGAGAGGTCTGGTCATTGTCCCTGGCTTCTGGGTGGCAACCTCTAAATTCTTGGAATTTTCCAAGTGAAAGAAACATGTTTTTTATTCATGGTGAGCTAGACAATTCCTGATAATTTATGCTAACAAGGTTATGCATGGTGGGACCCTTGAGCCATGTGGTGATAGGTTGACACTGGAGAGTGAGGGGAGAAACTAGAGTCTGAGTTTAACTACATAGGCAAACAATCAATCATGCCTACATAATGAAGCTCTAATAAATACTCTGGACACTGAAGCTCAGTTGAGCATCCCAGGCTGGCAATAATCCATGTGTATTGTTGGACATTGATACCAGGAGAGTAGAACATCCTGTGGATAATGGCAGCTTTGTGCTTGGAGCCCTCCTAGATTTGGCCCTTTGTGTCTCTTCCTGTGGCTGGTTCTAATGTGTATCCTGTAATAAACTGTAACAGTTATCAGTGTAATGGCTTTCTGTAAGTTCTGTTAGCTCTTTCAGTGAATTATCAAAACAAGGGGTGGTTTTAGAGAACCCTGCCCCCAGGCTTTCAGTTAGTGTAAGAGTGAGGACAGTCTTGGAGACTATCCCATTAGACTTTGCAGTTTGCCTAATTTCAGACACAGACATTCTCCTTAGTGCTTTAGTATGAATATTTAATACTCATAACATGAGTAGTAATGGGTTGTTGTTGTTGTTGTTGTAGGTGCTACTATTTTGCCTATTTTACGATGAGGAAACTCAGCAACAGAGAATCAACTTGCTCAACGTCATGCAATGAGTAAATGATAGAACTAGAATTTAAACCCTGGCAACCTGCTCCAGAACCTATGCATCTTGTTGATTAAAAAAAAAAAAAAACAGAAAACAAGTGAAAAGAATTCCAAAGTAGGTAAGTCCAAGAAGCAATGAAGGTTGAGTTCTGTCCCCTCTGTTCTCTTAAGTTCTGTAGAGCAATAATGAACCTTCTGAATGAGGACCCTGAGGCGTAACAATACCTTGTTCTCTAAAAGAAAGAATCAGTGATGTTTAGTACTATATACTTTGTTTTCTAAGGCCATTAGGTGGGCTAATTAGTTTTACAGAGGAGACTAAGAGTTCTAACAGAATGGGCTTTCTCATTAACTCCTTCCTTATCCAAGTAGCCAGACATCCGCATTCTCTGACCATTCCAGTTAATAGCAAGCTTCCTGTAAAATTTCAGTGGCATGGAAAAATGCTTTAAAGGGGAGGGTAGTCCCACCTCTTCCTACTAATTGATAGTTGAAAATAATCCAAATCTAAATGGCATGTGCTTCAGAATTCCAAAATAGGGGTGGTAAGAATTTCAATACCCTAAAGAATTGATAATATGGAAGATTTATCTAATAAGTGAAGCTGCCATATACTTTTCTTTTACAAAATCCAAAATGCTCCAGTAGGACAGTTTTAATTTTAACAGACCAAACGTCTCAAGACTTTGCTAACACTGTGATAGTTTTTAAAACCAACTAGCTGAATATGCGTTAAATCAAATTGTCACAAAAGCTTGCGGATAAGTGGTACTATATAGGTGCAAGCAAAAAGTGTGAATGGCTGTGGTTGGACATTTACTCTTTCAACATGTGCATTGGTGTGTGAACAATAGCCTTACTCAGGTTATAAGGATGCTATTCTTCTCTTGCCACCTCCCAAAAGCCTAGATGTTCACTAGTTGGGGAAAAATTAGGCAATGCCAAGAGCACATAAAAACATGAGAAATTCAAGAGGTAAAAACCTCTGGTGCTTGCTGTTTTATTCTGCTAAATTAGGTCTAATGGTCAAATGAATCTCTAAAAGGATTTAGTTTATGCCCTTCCATGGAATTCCTTAAGTAGCTCATATTTCACTAGAACAAAAACCTCACAACTCTAACCATCGTGTTTTGAGATTATGCTTTGCTCTAGTCATTTTAGGACTTTTTCAATCATGAAAAAAAAATTCCACAAGATAATTATGCATTGTCTTAAACCTTATGTAAAAAAAAAAAAAATACGAAAGAAGAAAATCTACCAGCAAAGGAAAATAGACAATGTGTGCATGCTTCCTAATGTGTAAAATAAGAATAATAAAAGTGCCTATTTCATAGGGTTGTGACGAGGATTACATGAATTAACATTTTTAAAGTGCTTAGGACAGTGCCTAGCAGGTACTAAGCTACATAGCTTTTTTCAATAAAACTGGTGCAACTGGAATAAAGTAAGTGAACATTAGAAAACCTGCTCTGTCCTTCTTGCCAGTAATTAAGTACCATGAAGTCTTTCTGGAGGCAGAGAGAATTAAGGTACAGTGGGAGAAATGTGTTTCTAGCAAGTCTTAGCTAAGTGTGTTATCCCTTGGTTTATTTTCATTATATGAGTTTTTGATTCCTGCATACTTTGAAGTTTGCCTCAAGGGAAAAAGTTGAATTGGGACTCTTTGTGACTAGAATATTTGGCCTGGAAGGTTGGCGCCTTCAGCTATTTCTCATGCCAAGCCTTTGAGATTCTGTTCCCGTTCCAAAAGCTGACAGGAGCTTCCTTGCAAGTTCCTCTGAAAGAAATGAATGAAACTGAACTCCAACAGATTTCTGCCTTTACAGACCCTTAACCAGCCTAATTAGCTTGGTGAATTAGCAGTGGGAATGGCAGAATGTAGAGTGTAGCAGGCCCTAGCTCTGGGGTAGAGACACATGGGGCCCCACAGATCACGAAACAGGACCAGTTCTAAAACCAGTCCTGGAAGCTCCAGAGAGGCTGCAGTGAAAGACTGCAGAAAAGCTCCTGTTATCCTGCAGCTGATTCCACACACACACACACACACACACACACACACAAAAGTGTGGATTTTGAACTGTGAACTATGTAAAATTATGTTTATAACGAGATAAGTCTTTGCTATGCCAAACCTGGTGGACAATATTACATCATTGACACCTCTGGACTTAAAAAGAGAAAGAAAAATTTAAGGTGGTTCTGAGTAGCTCTTTTCCAACTCCAAAGGGAGGAAGAAGGTGACTGAAAATTGAAAACGGCCCTAAACAGTCAGAGTAGGGATCCAGGTCAAATACGAAAAAGAACTTCCAGGTCTTCCTTAAATAACTGTATTCAAGCCCTATCAGATTCACTGCCTTATGTGATAAATAATTGTTAAAAACTCTTTTACTATCTTGAAATAAAGTTCATAGATAATATGACCTCTCTACAGGAATAATTTCAAAATCAACACATACTACTCTAGTTGTCAAATAAATACGAATTTTTAAGTAATTAATAATCAACTGTATTTTAATATGTAGGTGTTTAGGCATGACTTTACAAGAAGACATAATGGAAGAGATAGATGCATAATATAAGACAAATAAAACCTTTGCAGTGGATTATCAATATACTTCTTTTATATGTGAAACTTTGAAATAGAGAATAAATATATTTCTCTATATGCTTGAATTCACTGTGATGCAACAGCTACAGTTGCACTGGAGTCTCAAAATCTACAAATGATGTTGCTATTGGTGATGTGATTTTCTGAAATGGCACATGCAATATTTGTTAAAGTTCTAAACTAAACATGTTTAAGACGGCAAGAAAAAAATTTCAGAAAATTCAATGTGAATATATTAGAACACAGTTAAATTCTAGGCTTAGATACTTGTAAATAGGATGCGTTTTTTTTTTTTTTTTTGACTACATGGATGTACAGTGGGATATGTGAAAGTCACATGAGAGGCAGGACAATCCTGAACTGTGTGGACCCGTTCACATCTTGCAAGATATCTAGCATCCCTGGTTCCTGCCCAGGAGATGCCTGTGACCCACTCCAAACTTCCCTTCACCCAGCTCATCATCCCTTGTCACTATGACAATTAATAATGACCCCTCGCTCCTCCCACCAGGAGATCAAAACTTTCCCTGACGACACAGTACATCCCCCATTAGGAGCTACTGCTCTTGAACTTCAGTAATCTTCCATCCTGAACTCAGAGTGAGTCTGGGTATGAGGCCAGGCTTCAAGGGGCAGGATCTGTGCTCTTCTTTGGGGGTAGACAGAACAGGGGATTCCAGGTCACAAACTTCCTTCTGTATGGCTCGCCACTCTTTTTGGTTTACTTTTACTTTTTAAAAAACCAAGTATTTTAAAAGTCAAGTAATATGTAAACACCTGCCTACTACACACTTGCCCTCCAAAGCTTACTCCCCAAAGGCAAACACTTTCAGGTATTTCACTGGTGTTTTGCTTCCAATATTCTAAATAATATGCTTTTCTCTTCTGTTATTGATTTTTAATCATAATTTTAAATAATTTTATATGTGTTTATATTATAAAAATAACTTTTAACCATAAACACTGTCCATTGGCTTCCCAATAGGGAATATAAACTTTCATACCATATGTACAACATATATTGAAATTAAGCTATTTTCATATAATGTTTTAGAAGTGAGGATTCACAAGTGAATTTGCACATGTATAATTTTGTGTGACCCTCACAAAATTGCTGATACACATGTTGTCGTATCATTCCCATTTAAAATATAAGGAAATCAGAACACAGATAAATGTTGTGGCCAAGACCACGTGACTAGAAAATAGCAAAGATGGAACTATAGACCAAAATGTGTGCTCTTAATATACTGGGTTTTTTTTTTTTTGTTTTCCAATTTTACTTCAACAGCTAAAGTGTCTATGGAACCATTTTGCTTAGATTCTCTTCTACTAAAAACTCTGTCAAGGCCCTGTTCCAGTGGCACCTTCTTCCTGAAATTTTCACCCTGGGCAAGTCTTTTCTCTATTTTCACAGTCATTTGTCTCTGTCATAGCCTTATCATGATGAATAATAAGTTGCTCTTTTCACAGTGCTCAAAGTTAGAGGGTGAGCTCATCAAAGCCCTGGACAGTTTCTAATTCCTCTTTCTGTCCCCAGAGCAGCAGGGCATCAGGCACCTCCTGAAGATGCTCAGCCATCAGGGAACATGAAGAGGCATCTTTACGCAGAGTCCTGTGCTAAGTGCTGGGGGTACACAGATGACTAAAACAGCACATTTCCTGACTTCCAAACCCCCAGCTTGGTAAGTGTGTGGATGTATGAATGCTACTCTCTGAAATGGGTAGAGGAGTTACATTTCAAAAGGATAGCTGCAGAGACTAAAGTCCTCAAAGTGAGAAGATTAGCCAAGATGACAGAAAGTGGTATACATAGAGGACAAACAAGATCCACAATGTGATGGAAATCCTAAGGGGGAATGCAGTTAACAACAACAACAAAAAAAGGAGTCTGATAAAGACATGTTCTTACAAGAACAAAGATGGAAAATAATTTTTGGCAAATAAAAGTGGTTTATAAGTAAGCCAACAGTAGAAGTTTACATTAATCAAGATGAGGAATGGTAAATGTGTAGACTGATATTTTATCTAGAAGAATATTAAATAGCTTTAACAATGGAGAAAATATCTTTGGCGTTTCAAGTGGTCAAGGAGAGAAAGGGAGAACAATTTAAAAAGTTAAGCTTTTTGTGGCAATATGATAAGAGCGGAGTGGAATTTAGCAGTAAATGGATCAGGGAAATGAAGTTGAAGGGAGTTTATAAAGATATCAAAATTAAGTGCTATTGACAAATTGTGGAGAAAAAAAGGAAAATAAAGGAGACAATTTTTTTTGCAAGGAGTAATTCTTTCATTGTTCAGTTGAGTAAGAAGCAGCAGCAATGAACACCTAGTAAAAATTACAGTACATAATGTATAGGTTGCATCCATAAATACCATCAAAAAGCATTTGAATTACCAGTATTGCATTTCTTTTCTTTTTCAACCTAAGAAGGAAAACACTCTCATTAACTGTGCTAAGTAATCACAGTTATAAATATACAAAAACATGTAAGTATATGTAATTATAACCACAGTTATAAGTAAACAACTCCAAAGAAGGGTCCTGTTCCTGAAATCAAGGGATAGGTTCCTGATTCTTGCCAGCCTTGCCAGATAGACACCCTACAAGTGCTGTATGCCCAAGACCAGCGTCTCCTCCCAGTATCTCCTTCTCATAAAGTGACTAGATTTGATATCTATTAAAAATTAGGGGAGAAATAAAACTGTCTTTATTCACAGACAACAGGAATTTGTATATAGAAGATCCTAAGGAATACACACAAGAAAAAAAAAACTATAGAACTACGGTACTTTTGAATAGTCTGGCAAAATTGCAGTACACAAGATCAATATACAAAAATCAATTGTATTTCTTTTTGTCTTTTTGGTTTTTTTTGAGTCATAGTCTCGCTCTGTCCCCAGTGTGGAGTGCAATGGTGCGATCTTCTGCTCACATCAATGTCCACCTCCCGGGTTCAAGCAATTCTCCTGCCTCAGCCTCCTGAGTAGCTGGGATTATGTATGGGCACCCGCCACCAAGCCCAGCTAATTTTTGTATTTTTAGTAGAGCTGGGGTTTCATCATATTGGCCTGGCTGGTTTCTTGACCAGGCTGATCTTGAACTCCTGACCCTATGATCCACCCGCCTTGGCCTCTCAAAGTGCTGGGATTACAGGTATAAGCCACAGTGCCCAGTCAATTGTATTTCAGTATACTAGCAGTGAACAATCCAAAATGTTCTAAAACTGAATTTTGGTGATAGTGGCAAATCCGGGTAAATTTACAAAAAGTAATTGAATTGTATACTTAAAATGAGTATATTTAATGGTATGTAAACTATACTTCCATAAAATATTTTTAAAATTTGGAGATGGCTTAGGCTGTAATCCTAGCACTTTGGGAGACAGAGGCAGGAAGATCACTTGAGTCCAGGTGTTCCAGATCAGCCTGGGCAACATAATGAGACCCTATCTCTATAAAAAATAAAATTAGCTGGGCATTGTGACACATGCCTATAGTCCTAGCTTTGGGAGGCTAAGGTGTGAGGATCACTTAAGCCCAGGAGTTTGAGGCTGCAGTGAGCTACGATGGTACATGTCACTGTACTCCAAACTGGGTGACAGAACAAAACCCTGTTTCTAAAAATTTTCACAAATTAGGAGGTGTCAAAAAAGGATTAACCACAATATTTTTTTACAAAAGGAGGATTTTACTCATTATCTACACCTAAATTTTATGTTGTAATATTTGGTGTCAAATACTCTGATTTTGAGGGACAGAGCCCCAAATGTGGTATTTCCATGTCATTTTCAGGGTAGGAGTCAGATGTACCATTGTCATAAACGTCAGTGCTAACACCAGCAGGTGGAACTTTGACAATCACAATTGATCGCTATTTATCTGACAGAGCACAAAGGAGTCTGGTTACAGAACAACAGGCTAAGGTAAGTCAGATGGCCAGAGATGGTTATGGGAAATCAGGATCCTTCTTCCCTGGGTTTGTGTGGATCATGCCTTAGAGGGACAAGAGGCATTGGGTACTTAAAGGGAAACTCCCTCCTCAACTTTCAAAACTCAGTCAGTTCCTTGGACCAAGGCAGGGGTCCTGGCTTTGGTAACTCAAAACTAGTAGAAGACTCAGAACTCTCAACAACTCTCAGCATCTTTGCACATGCAGATGAAAACACACCCCTGGGGATCTACAAATGATCATTGTAGAAAATGTCAGTGGCATGATTCCCACCAATAGCCCTCTGCCTTTAGCTTTTTAAAGCCCTACATGCTTAAAATTGAAGTCACATTTGTAAACATAACGCATTTCCAATAATGACTATAAGAACATTTCATACTTTATGAACAGTGTGTATTTCCTGTCTAGAAATATCCTAAAAACCATCTGTAGAGTAAGTTTAGATTCTGAGCTCAGAAGCGAAGTTTTCAGATATATCCTCCCGTGCTCTGGTGATTGAAATAAACAGGTGCTCAATTGGAAAAAAATTTCTTTTTTTTTTCCCATGCAATAATAGAATTCATGAACTGATTCTATGGCATTTAGGCCTGTAGGCATTTATATTCAAGCTTTGTTTTATTATTTTTTAACATGTGATTTTTTAGAACTATGGAGTGACTTATGAAAAATACAGTAACCTGTTGTTATCTGTCATATTTTAGGAGTTCTCTGTTAACGAAATATTCTGGTTCAAAGAGAGTTCACTAATTGTAAAGAATAGTAATAATACTCAGAATAATACTTAAAAGCATTTACTAGGTCTTGAAACAAACTTACCTTAATATTCTGCAAAGAAATTTGAGAAAACTAAAGCAACTTGCTTGTAATAAAAAGTAGCTCTGCAGATTTCCAATGTGCCAAGCATTCTCTTAAGTATTTTATGTACATGTTTACCTTAGTAATCATAAAAAAAATCCAAGTAAAAACTATGATTATTATTGTTTTACAAATGAGATTTGGCAATAATTTTTGTCAAAAATTGCTATTAAAAGTTGTAGTCAGAGTCTTATCAGAGTCTACCATGTTCTAAAGTGTACTCTCACCTGTCTTCTTTGTGGCATTCAGCAATCCTTCTTTGATGGTAGAAGATACTTATCAAGTCATACAAGGATGTAAATAGGAAAATGAAATATTTCCCAAAAAAAGCTGAACAGTCTCTCTTTTGTCAAAAATATCATCATCATCATTGATAACAAACATCTGCCATCCCCAAAAACAGCCACCCAAATTACATCAATGATACTGAGTTGTTGAAAATTCCTCATGCCTGGCAAGTAATGGTCACTTTGGATTCAAAATATCAGCTCAATAGAAGGAACCACAAAAGGAAACAATTCTGTGGCTTTGATACAAAGCATGCATTGAAAAGGTAATTTATAAGAAAGGCAGACTGAATGGATTTCAGGATGAAATAATTAATGTTAAATTAGGCTTTTAAAATCTTGAATAAAGGAAGTTTCATAGTGACCAAATATAATTTTGTTTAAAATTTTCTTCTTTCATATTAGCATTTTTAAAGAATAGCCAGTTATCCATCTTTAGCTGGCTTCTGAAATTAAATGAATTGATTTTTAAAAAGAGTGTTTTAATAAAGTATTTCTTGGTGAGTTTTCATCTTCATCTACAGTGTCCTCATAGAGTCCAAGAGCTAAAGAGTAATTTCAGGTTGTGTCCTTTTAGGACCAGGTGAAATGGCAGTTATCAATGTAATGGGGTCAGCAGAGGGACAAACAGCTTTTCCTTAATTAGTCTGTAAAAGAAAATGTGGGCAAATTAACCATGTGTAACTAATCTCCACTTAATTTGCTGCTGGGTAGTCATATTGCTAGAGCTAGATTTATCTTTTAAAATGGAACTCTGGACAATCCTGTAACAGTTCATTTCACATTCTTGGTCATATGTGTACATAATAATAAAACTCACATGTATTTAATACTTACTACATGCCAGGTTTTAGTGTTTAACATATACTACTCCATTCTCACAATAACACTATGAGATACTGATTTTGTCAGGATGCATTATAGAAAAAATGAAACCACTTCATGCAAGCTGGGATTCAATACAAAAAATTAGATGTTTACAAAGTTGTTGGAAAGACTGAAGCAACAGGTTCTAGATTGGGCCTCCAGAAGTAATTCTCAGAAATACAGAACTCTTCCACTAGGAAAGCTACTACTTTCAAGGTCACTGAGAGCTAGTAAATTCAAGAATGCATCCCAGAGCAGGAATCCAGATTTGAGAAGCTGCTGCAGATCCCACCACTACCCCTGACGTCGACACCAAAGAAGCTAGAAAAAGGACGCTGGACTCCTGTCGCCGATGTAGCCTCACACCTCCAAGATCTAGCTTGCCAGCAGAAAATTGGCCAAGTGAGGTGAGTGAATGGCCTCCTCACGTGTGCCTTCCAAATTTCAAACAAGTCAATCTAAATGACAAGACTGACCTAACTTCCAAATCCCAACCGGCAAAGGAGTTTGAGAAATGCAGATTTTAGTTTTTCAACCTCATAGGAGAGGAAGGACCCCTGGAAGGAGGTGGAATGTAGGATAAGCAAGGCAATCCACTTTATTCCAGGTAAGTACTATTATTATCATCCTTAGGCCTCACTCTTCAGTTTGATAGATAGGGAAACAGAGGTGCAGAGGATTAAGTAAATGGCTCAGCCAGGCATGGTGGCTCATGTCTCTAATTCCAGCACTTTGGGAGGCTAAGGCGGGAGGATCACTTGAGGTCAGGAGTTCAAGACCAGCCTTGGCAATATGGTAAAGCACCATCTCTACAAAAAATACGTAACTTGGCATACCTGTAAATCCCAGCTACTCCAGAGCTGAGGCATGAGAATCACTTGAACCCAGGAGGAGAAGGTTGCCGTGAGCTAAGATCACGCCACTGCTCTCCAGCCCGAACAACACAGCAACACTCTGTCTCAAACAAACAAACAAACAAACAGATAAACAAAAAAGTAAATGACTTGAGGTCACATTAAAGCAGTCTTCAAAGAACCCACGCTCTTAACCACTGGGCATCTCTCCTAAGAATCAGGTTGTGGTCCTGTGCACACATAGGTTAAATGAAAATTCCAGTAGCTTTTTTTTTTTTTTTTTTTTTTTTTTTTTTTGCTGGAGGTGAAATCTTTTTCAGTGATAAAAAGACAAGAATGTAAATCAGGAAAGAGCCATAGCTCTAGTACACGACTGCACTCTTACTGACCTTTGCATCCCCAAATAAAATCTGCTTAGGATTCAACAAAGCTCTTGAATTTCACTTTTTCGGAATCTCCAACTGTTGATTCTGATACTATTAATTGCTATTTGAGATGTTTTGAAATGGGGAATCAGGAATATTCAACAATTCAACTCCAAGTGAACCCCTACTATTCACTATATTGAAAGGCTAATCTCAGAATTTACTATAAAATGTGACAATGAGTCCCTTCCAGAGACACCAGAATCAGGTCTTCAGAGAAGAACAGAAATATCTCTTAACCCCTAGCCCAGAGCTAGTGTGGCAGACACTGCCAAGTGTTTACCAAGCCCATTGACTTTCTTCCTGGGTCCTTTGCAGTTAGGCTAAAGCTATGGGAGTTCTGACTAATGGAAGACGGGGGGCAGTACATGACTTGCAGGCATGGCCGCTCACTCTGTGACAACTAGGATATGTGTTGACAGTGGTGGTGTCAAAAGAGAAGAAACCTGAACTCTTCCTGCATGACTGCCAACCACATTGGACTGTGATGTGAGGAAGCAATATATTTTTAACAAATTAAGCCACTGAGATCTGGGACTGTTTGTTACCAGAGTTAGCTGACCTGGACCTTCTGCTACAGATCTTCTTAGCAAATGCAAAGCTGGGTCCAGGAAGCCTAGCCCTTTGCGCAGGGGCAGACCAAGTTGGATTTGTAGAGGAGCATGCAAAAGAGTGTTACTCCCTGGATAGCCTTAATCTTATGGCATTTTACCTATCTTTTCCTCATCAACATCATCTCTTTTTTTCAAAATTAATCGAAGTCTTGCCATTTCCTTTGCTTTGCTTCTGCTTCTCAAGTCAGAGCAATAAATCTGTACACTGTTGGAGAAGAAAAAAAAGAACTAAGTTGGATCTTCCTTTAATTGCTAAATGTGTACATGCTTTAGAAGAGTTCCACCCTGGAAAAAGTAATCCCTTCCATATGCTGAAACCACACCATCAGGATCAGCTCTCTTCTACCTGAGATGGGTGCAACCTGGGTAAGAAAACACCAAGGAGAAAGAGGACTTATGCTTGCTGTTTGGTGGACCACTGGGAACCACTGGGACAGAACGCAATGCAGGTTTCTCTTTCTGTGTAGCCAAACATAGAAACAGGCTAAACCAGATTTCTCTTCCTACGAAAAAAACTCTAAAGCTCTTTAAAAGTACCATTTATGTACAATAGCAAATATGTTCCTTGTAGATCACTTTTAGCTGTTCATTAAACCAAATCCCCCAGGGACATTTTATGCCAATGCTTTGGAAATTGGTCCTTGTTACTTTATGTAATTGAAACAATAAAGCTAAGTGCCTGTCATACTCTTCTGTAATTTGAAACAGGGACTTCCAACCTCAGGTCCTATCTCCAGGCCCTTCATTGGCTTCAGAGGTAATGATGGGAAACTGTGTGTTATATTCATTGTATCAGAAAACCTTGCAGAAATGGGACATTTAACTTGAAGCTATATGAGCGCACTAAAATGCCAAGTCTCTGTTTTTTGACTGAGATGACATCAGTTTAGTACAATAATTGATTATCTAAAAAATAATGATTGATGATTGATTATCTCATGCTATCTGGGAACTTTAATAGTCATTTAATGTCTTAGGTTAATGTAAATGGGATAAATTAATCACTCAATAAGACTTTCAAAAAGAAGGATCTTTAAGAAATAGGCTTCCTGTAGAAAAAATTATTAACAGTTTAAAAATCTAGCCAAAAAGTGGAAATAGCCCAAATGTCTGCCTTTTGATGAATGGAAATATGAAATGTGGTATATCCATTGTCTTAGTCTGTTTTCCACTGCTATAACAGAGTACCACAGAGTGGGTAATTTATGAAGAAAAGAAATGGTTCATGGTTCTGGAAGCTAAGAAATCCAACGCTATGGTCCAGCAACTGGTGAGGGCAATCCTTTAGCAGAAGTCAAAAGCAAAATGCAAGACAGAGAGAGGAAATGAAGCCAAATTCATCCTTTTAATCAGTAATCCACTCCTGAGATAACTAACCTACTCCCTCCACAGCAGCATTAATCCCCTCATGAGGGTGGAACTCTCATGACCTAATCCCTTCTTAAAGTTCCCACTTCTTAATACTGTTACTATGGGCATGAAGTTTCAACATGGGTTTTGGTGGGAACGTTAAACCATAGCATCCACACAATGGAATATCATTCCATTATAAGGGATGAAGACTTGATACATATTATAACATGAATGAACCTCAAAAAAAATTATGCTTATTGAAAGAAACAAATTACAAAACACTATATATTAGGATTCCATTTATATAAAAAGTCCATCCCATGTAAATCTGTAGAAACAGAAAGTAGATTAGTAATTATCTAAAGCTGGGATGCAAGAGAATACGGAATGACTTTTTTTTTTTTTTTAATTGTACTCTAGGTTCTGCGGTACATGTGCAGATCATGCAGGACTGCTGCATAGGTACACACATGGCAATGTGTTTGCTGCCTCCATCCCCCTGTCACCCACATCTGGCATTTCTCCCAATGTTATCCACCCCTGACCTCCCCAACTCCCACTCTCCCTCCCTTGGCCCCCTCCAGCGGACCCCAGTGTGTGATGCTCTCCTCCCTGTGTCCATGTGTTCTCATTGTTCAACACCCACCTATGAGTGAGAACATGTGGCGTTTGATTTTCTGTTCTTGTGTCAGTTTGCTAAGAATGATGGTTTCAAGATTCATCCATGTCCCTACAAAGGACACAAACTCATCATTTTTTATGGCTGCGTAGTATTCCATGGTGTATATGTGCCATATTGTCCTTGTCCAGTCTATGGTCAGTGGGCATTTGCTATTGTAAACGGTGCCACTATGAACATACGTGTGCATGTGTCTTTATAGTAGACAGATTTATAATCCTTTGGGTATATACCCAGTAATGGGATTGCTGGGTCAAATGGAATTTCTATTTCTAGGTCCTTGAAGAAGCGCCACACTGTCTTCCACAATGCTTGAACAAGTTTACACTCCCACCAACAGTGTAAAAGTGTTCCTATTTCTCCACATCCTCTCCAGCATCTGTTGTCTCCAGATTTTTTAATGATTGCCATTCTAACTGGCGTGAGGTGGTATCTCAATGTGGTTTTGATTTGCATATCTCTAATAATCAGTGATGATGAGCATTTTTTCATATGTTTGTTGGCCTCATATATCTTCTTTTGAAAAGTGTCTGTTCATATCCTTTATCCACTTTTGGATGGGTTTGTTTGTTTTTTTCTTGTAAATCTCTTTTAGTTCTTTGTAGATTCTGGATATTAGCCCTTTGTCAGATTGGTAGATTGCAAAAATTTTTTCCCATTCTGTTGGTTGCCGGTTCACTCTAATGATGGTTTGTTTTTTGTTTTGTTTTGTTTTGTTTTGTTTGTTTTTGTTTTGTTTTGTTTTGTTTTGTTTTGCTGTACAGAAGCTCTGGAGTTTAATTAGGTCCCATTTGTCTATTTTGACTTTTCTTGCTAATGCTTTTGGTGTTTTAGTCATGACGTCCTTGCCTATGCCTATGTCCTGAATGGTTTTGCCTAGGTTTTCTTCTAATGTTTCTATGCTGTTAGGTCTTATGTTTAAATCTTTAATCCATCTGGAGTGAATTTTAGTATAAGGTGTCAGGAAGGAGTCCAGTTTCTGCTTTCTGCACAGTGCTAGCCAGTTTTCCCAACACCATTTATTAAAGAGGGAATCCTTTCCCCATTGCTTCTGTGAGGTTAGTCAAAGACCAGATAGTTGAAGATGTGTAGTGTTGCCTCCAACGCCTCTGTTCTGTTCCATTTGGTCTATGTCTCTGTTTTGGTACCAGTACCATGCTGTTTTGATTACTGTAGGCTTGTAGTACAGTTCGAACTCAAGTAGCATGATGCCTCCAGCTTTGTTCTTTTTGCTTAGGATTGTCTTGGCTATGCAGGCTCTCTTTTGGTTCCACATGAAGTTTAAGGTAGTTTTTTTCAGTTCTCTGAAGAGGGTCATAGGTAGCTTGATGGGGATAGTGTTGAATCTATAAATTACTTTGGGCAGTATGGCCATTTTCATGATAGTGATTCTTCCTAACCATGAGCATGAAATGTTTCTCCATCTGTTTGCGTCTTCTCTTATTTTGTTGAACAGCAGTTTGTAGTTCTCCTTGAAGAGGTCCTTCACATCCTTTGTTAGTTGTATTCCTAGGTATTTTTTTCTCTTTGTAGCAATTGTGAATGGGAGTTTGCTCATGATTTGGCTCTCTGTTAGTCTGTTACTGAGGTATAGAAATGCTTGTGATTTCTGCACGTTGATTTTGTATCCTGAGATTTTGCTGAAGTTGCTTATCAGTTTAAGGAGATTTTGGGTTGAGATGATGGGGTCTTCTAAATATACAATCATGTCATCTGCAAATAGAGACAATTTGACTTCCTCCTTTCCTAATTGAATACCATTTTTTTCTTGCCTAATTGCTCCATCTAGAACTTCCAATATTATATTGAATAGGAGGGGTAAGAAAGGGCATCCTTGTCTAGTGCCAGATTTCAAAGGGAATGCTTCCAGTTTTTGCCTATTCAGTTTGATATTGGCCGTAGGTTTGTTGCAAATAGCTTTTATTATTTTGAGATATGTTCCTTCAATACCTAGTTTATTGAGAGTTTTTAGCATAAAGGGCTGTTGAATTTTGTCAAAGGCCTTCTCTGCATCTATTGAGATAATCATGTGGTTTTTGTCTTTGGTTTTGTTTATGTGCTGAATTACATTTATAGACTTGTGTATGTTGAACCCATCTTGCATCCCCGGATGAAGCCTACTTGATTGTGATGGATAAGCTTTTTGATGTGCTGTTGCAATCTGTTTGCCAGTATTTTATTGAAGATTTTTGCATTTATGTTCATCATGGATGTTGGCCTGAAGTTTTCTCTTTTTTTGAGTCTCTGTTGGATTTTGGTATCAGGATGATGTTGGTCTCATAAAATGATTTGGGAAGGATTACCTCTTTTTGGATTGTTTAGAATACTTTCAGAAGGAATGGTACTAGCTTCTCTTTGTACATCTGGTAGAATTCAGCTGTCAACCCATCAGGACCTGGGCTTTTTTTGGTTGGTAGGCTATTAATTGTTGCCTCAGCTTCAGCCCTTGTTATTCGTCTGTTCAAGGTTTCAGCTTCTTCCTTGTTTATGCTTGGGAGGGTGCAAGTGTCCAGGAATTTATCCATTTCTTCCAGGTTTACTGGTTTATGTGCATAGCGTTGTTTGTAGTAATCTCTGATGGTAGTTTGTATTTCTGTGGAGTCAGTGGTGATATCCCCTTTTTCATTTTTTATTGCATCTGTTTGATTCTTCTCTCCTTTCTTTTTTGTTAATCTGGCTAGCAGTCTGTCTATTTTGTTAATGTTTTCAAGAAATCCAGCTTCTGGATTTATTGATTTTTTGAAGGGTTTTTTTTGTGTCTCTGTCTCCTTCAGTTCTTCTCTGATCTTAGTAATTTCTTGTCTTCTGCTAGTTTTTGAGTTTTTCTGATCTTGCTTCTCTAGCTCTTTCAATTCTGACGATAGGGTGTTGATTTTGGATCTTTCCTTGCTTCTCATGTGAGCATTTATTGATATAAATTTCCCTCCAGACACCGCTTTAAATGCGTCCCAGAGATTCTGGTATGTTGTGTCTTCGTTCTTGTTGGTTTTAAAGAACATGTTTATTTCTGCTTTCATTTCATTGTTTATCCAGTGGATATTCAGGAGCCAGTTGTTCAATTTCCATGAAGTGGTGAGGTTCTGAGTTAGTTTCTTAATTCTGAGTTCTAGTTTGATTGCACTGTGGTCTGAGAGACTGGTTATGATTTTCATTCTTTTGCATTTGCTGAGGAGTGATTTACTTCCAATTATGTGGTCAGTTTTAGCGTAGGTGCAATGCGGTGCTGAGAAGAATGTATATTCTGTGGATTTAGGGTCGAGATTTCTATAGATGTCTATTAGGTCCTCTTGGTCCAGATCTGAGTTCAAGTTCTGGATATCCCTGTTAATTTTCTGTCTCATTGATCTGTCTAATATTGACAGTGGAGTGTTAAAGTCTCCCACTATAATTGTGTGGGAGTCTAAGTTTCTTTGTAGGTCATTAAGAACTTGCTTTATGTACCTGGGTGCTCCTGTATTGGGTGCATGTATATTTAGGATTGTTAGTTCTTCTTGATGCACTGATCTTTTTACCACTATGTGATGCCCTTCTTTGTCTCTTTTGATCATTGTTGGTTTAAAGTCCATTTTATCAGAGACTGGGATTGCAACTCCTGCTTTTTTTTGCTCTCCGTTTGCTTGATGAATCTTCCTCCATCCCTTTATTTTAGCCTATGTGTGTCCTTGCATGTGAGATGGGTTTCCTGAATACAGCACCCTGATGGCTCTTGACTTGTTATCCAGTTTGCCAGTCTTTGTCTTTTGATTGGGGCATTTAGCCCATTTACATTTAAGGTTAATATTGTTATGTGTGAATCTGATCCTGCCATTTTGATGGTAGCTGGATGTTTTCCGTGTTAGTTGATGCATTTCCTTCATTATGTCAATGGTCCTTACCATTTGGTACATTTTTGGAGTGGCTGGCACTGGTTGTTCCTATCTTTGTTTAGTGCTTCTTCCAGGAGCTCTGGTAAGACAGGCCTGGTGGTGACGAAATCTCTCAGAAATTGAGTGTTTGTAAAGAATTTTATTTCTCCTTCACTTAAGAAGCTTATTTTGGCTGGATATGAAATTCTAGGTTGAAAGTTCTTTTCTTTAAGGATGTTGAAAATCAGCCCCCACTCTCTTCTGGCTTGTAGGGTTTCTGCCGGGAGATCCGCTGTGAGTCTGATAGGCTTCCCTTTGTGGGTAACCTGATCTTTCTCTCTGGCTGCCCTTAGCATTTTTCCCTTCATTTTCACCCTGGCGAATCTGAAAATTATGTGCCTTGGGGTTGTTCTTCTTAAGGAATATCTTTTGTGGTGTTCTCTGTATTTCCTGGACTTGTATGGTAGTCTGCCTTGCTAGTTGGAGAAGTTCTGGATAATATCCTGCTGAGTCTTTTCCAGCTTGGATTCATTCTCTCCGTCACATTCAGGTACACCTATCAAACGTAGATGAGTTCTTTTCACATAATCCCATATTTCTTGGAGGCTTTGTTCATATCTTTTCACTCTTTTTCTTTCTATTCTTGCCTTCTCATTTTATTTCATTGAGTTGGTCTTCAATCTCTGATATCCTTTCTTCTACTTGATTGATTCAGCTATTGAAACTTTTGTATGCTTCCTGAAGTTCTCGTGCTGTGTTTTTCAGCTCCATTAAGTCCTTCATATTCTTCTCTAAGCTGTTTATTCTAGTTAGCATCTCATCTAACCTTTTCTCTAGGTTCTTAGTTTCTTTGCATTGGGTTAGCACATGTTCTTTTAGCTCTGAGAAGTTTGTTATTACCCACTTTCTGAAGTCTGTTTCTGTCAACTCATCAGATTCATTCTCTATCCATCTTTAATCCCTTGCTGTTGAGGAGCTGTGATCCCTTGGAGGAGGATAGGCGTTCTAGTTTTTGGTGTTTTCATCCTTTTTGCAATGGTTTCTTCCCATCTTAGTGGCTTTATCTACCTCTGGTCTTTGTAGTTGTTGACTTTCAGATGGGGACTCTGACTGGACATCCTTTTTGTTGATGTTGAAGCTATTTTTTACTGTTTCTTAGTTTTCCTTCTAACAGTCAGTCCCCTCTTCTGCAGGACCACTGGAGGTCCACTCCAGACCCTGCTTGCCTGGGATCACCCACAGGGCCTGCAGAACAGTAAGGGTCACTGCTGGTTTCTTCTTCTGTTATCATCATCCCAGAAGGGTACTCGCCAAATGTCAGCCCGAGGTCTCTTTTATAAGGTGTCTCTTTGTGTATATGGTGGTCAGGGAGCTGCTTGAGGAGACAGTCTGTCCCTTATAGGAGCTCAAGTGCTGTGCTGTGAGCTCCGTTGCTCTGTGCCTAGCTGCTGGGCAGGTACCTTTAAGTCTGCTGCAGCAGAACTCGTAACTGCCTCTTTTCCCAGGTGCTATGACCTAGGAAGGTTGGCTTTATTTATAAGCTTCCTGTCATGCTGCTGCCTTTTTTCATAGATGCCCTGTCCCGCATGCAGTAGTCTAGTCACAATCTGCCAGCAGAGGTGTTGCTGAGTTGCCTCAGGCTCTGCCCAGCTGCTGTGTGAACTGCCTTGGTAGTGGCAGACGTCCTTCCCCCAACTGAACTGGACCCTCCAGGTCCAGCTGCACTTGCTGTAAAACTCTCAGTCCAGAGTGTTTCAGATTGCTTGTTTTGTAGGGGTGGTACCCGCCGAGCCAGATCTCCTGGTTCCCTGTCTCAGCCCCATCCCTTTCAGTTGAGTGAGTGAATCTGTCTCCCAGGCATTCAGTTGAAATGCCCAGCCAGATTTGTGTGAGTTTCTGTGTGCCAACCTGCGGCATCATCCCTGCTGAAAACTCGTGGCGCTTTTCAGCCTGGGAATCTCCTGGTCTGTGGCCAGTGAAAACTTGTTTGGAAATGCAGTGAGCACTCAACCTTTGCATCGTTCTTGCTGGGAACTGCACTCTGGAACTGTTCCTATTTGGCCATCTTGGATCATCTGGGAATGACTTTTAATAGGTATGAGACTTCTCTTCTGGATGATGAAAATTAGATTGTGATTATTTATATATATACACAACTCTGCAAATATATAAAAAAAAGAGTGGAATTGTACACTTAAACAGGTAAATTTCATGGTATAGGCATACCTCAGAGATATTGCATATGTAGTTCCAGACTCTACAATAAAGCAAATATTGCATTAAAGGCAGTCACACAAATTTTGGTTCCCAGTACATATAAAAGTTATGTTTATACTATATTCTAGCTTATTAAGTGGGCAGCAGCGTTTTGTCTAAAAACAACAATTAAATGCTTTAATTGAAAACTACTTTATTACTTAAAAATGCTAACAGTCATCTGAGCCTTCAGCAAGTCTTAATCTTTTTGCTAGTGCAGGGTCTTGCCTCAGTGTTGAGGGCTATTGGCTAATCATTCAGTACACTGCAATTTACTTCCAGAATTTTGTTAAATTCTCCAGCAATCTTGTGATGGAGACATTATCCTCTCTGTTTACAGGTGAAGAAATGAAAATTTGAAAAGAAGTACTTGGCCGAAGCCTCCTGTGCCTGGTTGGTCATATGCCACTGTTCCCACCAAGACAAAGTCAGCTTCAGCCTCACAGGTGACCTTGTGCACTCCACTAGCCTCGACCTAAAAGAAGTAAAAGTCTTATTTGCTAAAGAGGCATTCAGTCTAATATAAGAAATAATATAGTCCAGCAATTAAATGAGTTCTCTTTACAGTTAAATCCAAATAAAAAGCAACCTAACCTAAATTTAGATATCCATGCAATGTTCCAAAGTGTCTTTTTCCATTTTCTTATCCCCTGGAAAAAAAAAAAGCATATTTCTTAGCTTGGTCCAGTGTATTGTCTCAACATACGCTGATTAGCTACTACAATTTATAGTATGATAGCACTTGAAAGCCTTCTTCCCCTGTTTTGGACATTTTTATCTTACTGTCAGGATAAATTTGAACTCACATAAAAAAGAGGCAAAAACATATTCTGGCATTCTCCACATCCTGGATTATTTTTAAACCTAATTTATTTAATATTAACTTGTTGTTTTGCTCTCTTTCTTTGCTTAAATTTAAGTTGTTTTAAATAGCATTAAGCTTTTATATAACTGCAATCGGTTACTTCTAAAAAACTTTTTAAAATAAAGCTTTCTTTACAATTCAGATGTAGGAATATTTGAAACAGAACCAGGGGATGCACATTCAGTCAGACTCATCAAAGTCATTGTAAAATAAGAGAATATCTTGCTGTTTTTCAAGGATAGCTTGTCTTACCAAGAATGGGGTTTTCTACATATGTGTTATGATGTCTCAAGGGTAATACATCTATTACAGTCAGAAGGGTTCATAGGTTTTTGTTTTTGTTTTTTGTTTTTCTTTGAGACAGAGTTTTGCTCTTGTTGCCCAGGCTGGAGTGCAATGGAGCAATCTTGGTTCACTGTAACCTCTGCCTCCTGGGTTCAAGCCATTCTCCTGCCTCAGCCTCCCCAGTAGCTGGGACTACAGGCATGTGCCACTACGCCTGGCTAATTTTTTGCATTTTTAGTAGAAATGGGGGTTTCACCATGTTGGCCAGGCTGGCCTTTTAACTCCTAACCTCAGGTAAGTCATCCGCCTGGCCTCCCAAAGTGCTGGGATTGCAGGTGTGAGCCACGTGCCTGGCCATAAGTTGATAGTTGAGAATCACAGCACCTTTCAGGGAAGGGATAGATTTTTTGATAATCTTGTGTGTTTAAGGAAATAATATATTTAATAAACTCACATGCAAAAATAACATCTGTTATCACTGATTGGGGAAATTTAGAAGAGATGCAAAAATTGAAATGACATTAATTTGGCCACATTGGAGAGGCTCAGCAGAAGAGACTCATGTTTAGATACTTTTAAATGTAAATAGTGCTCATCAGGGGACATAGCCTCACTTCACATAACATGTTTTCAGATAAATAAGTGGGGGAAATTTCCACTAATTCTATAGGGGCATAATTAAAAATAATTAGGCAGAAAAAAATCCCCTCACTTATTTTATTTTAAAACTTCCAGAAAAAGACAGAGAGATTTTGCATTTTCAGAAAATGGTGATTGTGTAGTACAGGCTTGAGATCGAAAGTCCCCAGTGACGTAAGCTTCCTTCTTCATGTATACCTGCCAATTTACTTTTAAAAAAAATGCTTACAATGGACTGTCTCCAGGGAAGAGAAGGGTATGCGCTTAATGACTCAGTCCTTGGCAACCATTAGTAAGTATGCTAGTTAGAGGCAATCAAAGAGCATAATATGCATACTGCAAACCCAGGAAAATACTAGTTTGGATAGATAAATAATAGACAGAGAGATAGACATCTTATGGTGAAATGAAAAAGTAAGCAGAATGGCAATCACCCTGGCTTTTGCTGCAGTAACAAATAATAACCAAATCTTAGTGCAAACACATGTATTTATCGCTCACAGTATAGAAGGGCAGTAGGTTGTTTGGGTTTCTGCCAACTGTGGCTAGGCTCTATGTCTTCTTAATCTGGGAACCAGGTTAAAGCAGCAGCCACTATTTGGAGCATGTAATACTAAGAAGGGCAGAGGACTGAGGGGGCAGAGCCACTCCCCACAAGGGCATTGCAGTTTTCTGCTGGGACATAGCATACTTCTCATCCACTCACATTCCATTGGCAAAGAAATTCCAAAGTCAGTTGGCGAGAAAATTGATTGCACCACAGGAAAACGTGACAAAGGTAGAGAGGAATAAAGAACTATGAACAACTACATTTATCACGCCTGAGAGATAGAAACCATTAAAATAATATGACCAATTGTACATTTTTAAAGAAAATATTGATTGTTAAACATGTAATTCAGACAGAAAACTCCTTCCACTAGTGGTAGGTGGACCCAATTTTACAGAGCCTGAAACCTATGCAATCTTTATGATCATCTTTAGAAAAATATGGTCAAATACTGCTAATAAAAATTAGGGGGTTTGAAGCTTAAATTTAATTAGCTTCAAGGTAAATTTGATTTTGCTTTCACTTTAAGTAATGTAAGAACACCCTTACCTTATTCATTAATAAAATGTTGGTAGAATATATATACTTCACTTCAAAATGAATTAGTACTATTCTTTTAAAATAAGATGCTGTATTTTTTAAAATAAATAGAGAATCAGTTATTTGTTTGGACCTAAGAACATGATAAGATAATATTCTGGCCTCTTGAGGTCACCTAGTTCACTTAAAAACTACAAGGGAGGTAGGAATCACTGGATGTCCTTCTCTCAAGAAACTTATTTATTCAAATTTTATTTATCTAAAGAATCCAAATTGGCTGCTACTGTTAAATATATGATGACCTGCTTTGTGATAGTATTGTAATGAGTATGTTTAATTTTGGAAAAAATATTTGCCACCCACCCTTGGCTCCAGAAAATGGCTGATGTGTAGATGCAAGATTTTTCCTAAGAATTAATGCTTATTTTTTCAGCTAACATTAAAAAATAACTTATTTCACGTATTTTCCAGATTTCTAGATATTATTGTTGAGAATAATGGAGTAAATTATGGGTGATGTGGTTTTTAAAGCCAGGTGAGCTGACAGTAAACAGTAAGAGCGTTAAAATGTGGTGAGGCTCATTCCTGATAGGTCCAGATCCAGTCAGTAGGATAAGACATGAGGAAACATTGAAAGATGGAGGCCAGAAAGAGCCTGCACCCCAAGTCTGTATCATTCTCCTCTTTACTTGGTGTGGTAGGCAGGATAATGGTTCACAAAGAAATCCACACCCTAATCCCCAGAACCTGTGACTATGTTCTTTACATGGCAAAGCTACTCTCTAAATGTGATTCGGGTTATGGACTTTGAGATGGGGAAATTATCCTGCAATATCCAGGTGGGTTCAATCTAATAATGCAAATCCCTGAAAGCAGAGTCCCTATCCTGGTTGTGGCCAGAGAAAGAGATGACAGAAGAGTCAGTGAGATTGGACCTGCTGAGCTGGGCTCCAGAAAAAACAGAGCCCTGCCGACACATTGATTTTTGTCTCGTAAGATTCTTGCTGAACTTCTGACCTACAGAACTGTAAGTTAATAAATCTGTGTTGCTTCAAGCTACTACATCTATGGTAATACACTTGGTGAAGCAGGGCAATGAATCACCCACTCTGCCGTGGTCCAACAGACATTCTTTTTTCAACCCAGTTTATCTCTTTCCGTTTCCTCAACTTGTGCTTGTGAAGTGACATTTTAGGTTCTCTTAGTCTGATTATTCTGCATGAGGTAAAGTGGCACAATACTCTTTGACAACCCTATGAGTCACATTCTCCAGTATGATCAAACTGTTTGCAGCAGATCAGGGAAATTATTTTGGAAGTACATTTATTTTCTGTTAATGCAGTTTGACAATTTGGTTTGTTCATGTTGCTGAAACTGAGCATATAATGTTAAGTTCTTCTATGGTCTTTGAAATGTGGACGCATTTGAACTGTTAAACTGCATTCTGATTAAATCCACTTAAACTTTGTTATAATGCATGCCCATGTTTTTACTATTGGCTGGACAGACTGCTGTGCAAAACGAGTATCTGTCTAGCTCCAAAGGGGATACTCAGGAAGAAAACCGTAAGAGGAGCCTTTAATTAAAAACAAAGGCAAGTCATTTGGGGGAAGTTAGAAAAAGATATAGTCTCTGCAAAAGCAAGTGATGGACTGATTCCAAAACATTGTTTAAAATACTTTAGAAATAGTTATTAATGAGGTGAGAAAAACAGTCACTTAAACAATTATGAATGGGCTTTTTTGCACATAAAATAGGCTGGAAATGGATTCAAGCAGGAGTGAAAGTGTGATAAATAAATAGACTAAATCTACTGAGGAGGAACAGAAGTCCTCCTGGAGAAAGACACTGTGGAAGAATAAGGCCATTTGCCAAATAATGGACCAGAATGATGAACTTCATATTAATTGGCATTGTAAAGTTATTATGCAATATTTAGTATAATGCATATTCATTTTTTCAACATCAAAGGATTTAATAATGTTGAGAAGAATATTTAGCATTCTCACAGAGCTTAATTTCTGGATCTCAGCTGTTCATCACTGAACAAAGAGGATGTGATACTAATGGAGCATTACCTTGCCCAGAATATTGACTATTAATAATATACAGTCATTGAGAGGAAGCACCAGTTTATGGAAACGATTTAAACACTAGAGATTGGCAAAAGAGAAGGTTGTGTTCCTAAAGATGTTTATTCATGTCAACCTTCTTTCCACTTAACCCAAGTAGAAGCAGTAAGAATATATTATGAATTTCCTCCTCAGAGATAGCTAAGTGCAATGGACTTGATGCCAGAACACCTGGGTTTCAGTCTCCATTCCTAGGCTTCTGGCAATGGGAACACTAAGAGGCCTCCCAGAGCCTGGTTTCTACCTGATAAACACAGATTATATTACCTATTTTTGTCTGATTTCCAAAATGAGGTAACATGATATACTGTAACATGAAAGTGCTTTGTAACTTTTAGAGAGTTGTATACATTAAGGTCCTTATGTTAGGCTTTAAAAAATAGTATGTAAATAATTGAAATACCGCTTCAACACAGATCTATATTGTTATAACTTTTGATAGAATTTTATCAAAACTTAATCCAATTATAGTTTCATGCTTTGGTGCTTATCATCAACTTAGGTTATGTGTGTTTACAGTGATTGATGTTCATTGCACGTAAATATTTGGAAAACAAATGTTGCCTTCACAGTTTTACCTAGAGCTGGCCCTGTGACTTTTACTTTGTTTCTGAGTTCTCTTGTAGTTTTTGTTGACAGTCAAATCATGTCTTCGTTAAGGTGCCAGACAAATATTAAATTCAGTAATCTATTGACCAGCAAATATTAATCATTTATTATGTAAATGTTACCATACAAAGTACTATTCAGTAAACTCAGCAAAATGAACAGTTTGAGTCTTTTTCCCCTCTTCTAAATTGACTAGATCTTTGTCTGAATTAATCAAATCAACCAGTAGATTTTTGTCTTCCTATACATGCAGCTTAAATGTCACTTTCTATCTTCAAACTGCTATTCTGAAAATTGGTGGTGTGCAGGTAGAAAACACTTTACTATTTACAGGTAGAGTACTATACAGTAAGGTTTATTAGGTCATTATTTTCACTCTGTAGGTTTATCTTATTTAATTTTTTATTATGGAAAATTTTAAACCTGTGAATAGGCATATGGAGTAGTATCATGAATCCCCATACACCTAAACCACTTTCAACGATTAGCAACTCATAGCCAGTCTTGCTTCACCTGTGCCCCCACCCATCCCTCTTCTACCCCCTGTTATTTTGGAACAAACATCTGATATCTGTAACTTAATTCTTAAATATTTCAATATGTAGCTTTAAAAAGATAGGATTCTTCAAAAATTAGTCACAATAGCATCATCACACCCCAAATAAAATTAACAATAATTGCTTAATATCATTAAGTATTCCGTGTGTATCCAGATTTCCATCTGTTTTGTAATTTTATCATTTTTTTGCAGTTTGTTTCAATCAGCAACCAAATAAGGACCAATCAGTAACCAAACTGTGATCAGTTAACATGCCCCTTCATTCTCTTTTAATCTTCAACTTTTTCTTTTTTCCCTCTTGCAATTTATTTGTTGAAGAAAGTGAGTCATTGTCCTGTGGCCTTTTCTACAGCCTAGATTTTACTGAGTGTATCACATGGTGTAGTATAATATGTTTTCAGTCCTATATGTTTCCTGAATAGTAGTAGTTGGATCTAGAAATGTGCTATGCAATATCATATCCAAATATAATTTCTTTTTAAAAAAATGAACTTAGTATTTTAGAATAGTTTTAGATTTACAGAAAAATATGTGAAGATCATAAAGAGAATTTACATCTAGTTTTCCTTATTATTAATACCTTAAAGTAGTATGGAACATTTGTTAAAATTAACACACAAATATTGATATGTTATTATGAACTAAAATCCATGCTTTATTCAGATGTCTTTAGTTCTTACCTAATGTATTTTTTCTGGTCCAGGATCCCATCTAGGATATTCAGTTGCATTTGTAGTCGTGTCTCCTTATGCTCCTCTTTGCTGTGACAGTTTTTCAGACTTTTCTTACTTTTGATGACTTGACAGTTTTGAGGAATACTGGTGAGGTCCACTGTAGAATGGGTTATGAGTTTTAGGGAAGGAGACCACCGAAGTCAAGTGCTGTTTTCATGACGTCATATCAAAAGTACATTTTGTATACATTAATTGTCACTGTTGACGTAACCCTGATCACCAGGCTGAGGTAGTGTTTGTCAGTCTTCATTATAAAACTACTCTTTTTCCCCCTGTTTCTACACAGTGCCCTTTGGAAGGGGAGCACTACCCAAAGCCCACACTTAAGGAGTGGAGAGCTATGCTTCATCACTTTTGGGTGGAATATATTTATAATTTATTTTTGAGACAGTCTCATTCTGTTACCTGGAATGAAGTGTAGTGGTGCTATCATGGCTCACTGCAGCCTCCACTTGCTGGGCTGAGATGATTCTCCCACCTCAGCCTCCCAAGTAGCTGGGACTACAGGTGTGCACCACCATGCTCTGCTAATTTTTGTATTTTAAGTAGAGACAGGTTTTTGCCATGTTGGCCAGGCTAGTCTCAAACTCCAGGCCTCAAGTGATAAGCCATCTGGGCCTCCCAAAGTACTGGGATTACAGGCGTGAGCCACTGCACCCTGCCTATTTTCATAAATTATTTGGAATTCTTCTGTACAACAGATGTTTTTCTTCTCCTCCAATTAGTTATTTATTTATTCAATCATTTAGTCACTATGGACTCATAGATATTTATTTTACATTTGGGTTACAATTCTATACTACTTTACTTTATTGTTCAAATTGTTCCAGCTTTGGCCATTAGCTCTTTCATTTGGCTCCTATGTTCCTTTGTCATACCCTTACCATTATGAGCATGCGTGGTTTTAAGGACTTTCTTAGCTTCTGCACTACAAGATGCTTTAGGCTCATCATGTACATTCCTTGACCCAGTCCTAGAATCAGCCATTTCTTCAAGGACTCTTGGTTCCTTTAATTTGAGAATGGTATTAGAAATAAAGATCTAAGACCAGGTCCAGTGGCTCATGCCTGTAATTCCAGCATTTTGGGAGGTTAAAGTGGGCAATCACTTGAGGTCAAAAGTTCAAGACTAGCCTGGCAACATGACAAAACCCCGTCTCTACTAAAAATACAAAAATTAGCTGGGCATGGTGGCATCTGCCTGTAATCGCAGCTACTGCAGAGGCTGAGGCAGGAGAATCTCTTGAGCCCAGGAGATGGAGGTTGCAGTGAGCCAAGATTGTGTCACTGCACACCAACCTGGACGACAGAGTGAGACTCTGTCAAAAGAGAAAAAAAATCTAAGGACTAGATTTAATAAAGTTTTTTAAAGTCTCTCTTTTATTGCCATTTTATCTAGTTCAAAAATTTGAAATAACTTGTTATAGGTGGTTATTTTTAAATTTTGATTTTTCTAGTTTCAGTTTTCAAAAGTTACCTGTAATCTAAGATGTCTGCTTGTATTGAATAGTATGCCTTTTATTCCAAAGCAAGTCATTTACACACATATTTTGTTTCTAAATATCTTATTATTAAATACAGTGTCTGAAAACTCATATTTTTCTATATTTTGTCAGTCCAGTCAGTTTAGGAGGCTGTATGGTTAAGTGAAGCTGAGTGACCTTTGACTGTTTTTCTTCTAAATTTCTAGCAAATTGACTAAATATTTTGACACCTTGTAATTAAAAAGTACATAGAGAAAGTAGATTAAATGACAAATATAATAAGGAAAGATTGTATTTATTTCTGTGTAAATCATAGAGTAAAATGCATTAACGCAAATCCTTATAGGGTAAACTTCCTGAATAACTAGATAAACCAGTGGCTAAACTTTTCATTATAAAATTTATGAAGTGTTATTTTGAAAAATAAGCAATGGCAAATTTTTATATAATACTAGGTGAACAAGAAAATATCAAGAAAGATCATTTCTACATAAAATGTACTAATTATATTATCTTCATTTATTGGTTAATTATCTTCTTTTCATAGAATTTATTTTTTTAAAAGATGAATTTTATGAAAGTTATACATGGGGTCTTAGGCAAACCTAGCAAAACAACTTACCAACTTCTTGATACTGGGCAAGTTGTTAATCTTTCAGTGTTGTTTACTCTTCTGTAAAATAGGTTGTAAAGATAAATTGGCTTGTATATGTAAAGATCTTAACATATACATGTAATATAGGTGTAACATGTATGTATATCAACATATACACATAAAATATAGCAATCTACAAGACACTTAGAGCCCAGCCCTTCCAAATGCCCAATAACAGTTGTCCCTTTCTCGTCTTTTTTTTTTTAATTTTTTTTTTTTTTTTTTTTTTGAGACAGAGTCTTGCTCTGTTGCCAGGTGCCAGGCTAGAGTGCAGTGGCACAATCTCGGCTCATTGCAACCTCTGGCTTCCGGGTTCAAGCAATTCTTCTGCCTCAGCCTCCGGAGTAGCTGGGACCACAGGCACACGCAACCACGCCCAGCTAATTTTTGTATTTTTTTTAGTAGCGATGGGGTTTCACCATGGTCTCGATCTCTTGACCTCGTGATCCGCCTGCCTCAGCCTCCCAAAATGCTGGGATTACAGGCATGAGCCACCGTGCCCGGCCCCCTTTCTCATCTTTAATATTTTATTTTCTTTCCACATATTTTCATGTTATTTCCCTTTAGTAATAGTCAATAACTTAAAAATTTTGCAAATCCAGACTGACTCCACCATTCAGTGCATATTAATGAAATTTTGCTATAGTTAATGTTTTCTCCAAATTAATATTGTATTGGGAATATTTTCAATATTTTGGTATATATTAATGAGTTTTTCCTCTTTTACTTTTTTTAATGAGTAATCTTTGGTTATTCTGCCCAAGGTGTTAGGATTACAACTGGAATACAAAAATAAAGAGGGTTTCAATATTCAGCATTTAATATCCAAAGCAGATATTTTGAGTCTGCAGCAAAATAATAATAATAATTCTGAAATCCAAGCTTTGTCAAAAGACTCTAAATTTTCTAAATTCTTTTAAGCTTCATGTTGACTTTGTTATGGAAGTTACCAAATGCCAAGGATAGACAGCATTCAAGATAAGATCTGAGGGAAGACTTTGTAACTTGAGAAGAATGTGACAAAGGGGAAAAAGAGGCCAGCCTATCATCTCTTTTGGTCTAGGGAAGATTGGCAGCAAAGAGAATTGAGACAGAGACAGGAAGTAAGACTCGCTCTCAGCCATCTCTTCCAGGCAAAAGTCCTTCCAGCAAGGTGGTGCATTAGATATGTTGGGGAACCTGAAAGAAAAGGGTCTTAGCATTGCTCCTTCTGTGGAATTCTGGGAGGACATGTGGGGTGAGAAGCCCAACAGTGGCACTTGGTGGAGAGAGTTGTATAGACCAAAGACTCTGCTTTCCTGGTCTGCATGCGGTAACCAGGGTATCCAGAAATGCCTGTGTATCATGCTGGGGAAAGTAGAGCTGCAGAAGGCCCAGTGGACTAACAAGGTCCAGAAGTGAGGCAGATAGGCAAACAGTCCTCCAATGGTAGATGTTCATACAACCCACAGGGTAAATGGGACTATCACCCACCACATTTAGAAGTCCAGGCACAAGACCAGCTACTCAACTGCAGAGACCAGAGAGAGGCCACAGAGGTCACTATCTGAATTCAAAACTCCTTTTTGCTACCATCCTCTCTGCCTCCTCCACATGATGTCATAATGGTGTCTTAGAGTTGAGTAAGAGAAAGAAGAGAAAATCTTAAATAATTAGCATTTTCCCACAGAGACTGAGGTAGCTCCAAAAGACTGTTTAAACTACAAAAAAAAGTCAGTGATTGTGAATCTTTAAATATAAAATACACAGTCTAGTAGGTGAGAAAGAGTAAATCAGTTATGAGAAACAAAGTTATTAAATTTGCAACCCTGCTACAAATACAAAAGGATTTGAAAATGGCAAGCGCCTTTCTTTCCCAGCTGCTGTGAGGATCAGAGGGGCAGTTGATGGGAAGCAACATTAGGACATGAAAGTGCTCCCTGCAGCTAATGACAATGACAGCTGCATGCCCTGCCCTAAGTGTGCTAGGATTAGAATAGGGCAAGCAGCCGTCCTATTCTCAGCTCCAGGCCAGGAGGCAAGGGCACAGACAAGAAGCCAGGTCCAGGCCAATTACAAGGTGTCAGGGAGAAGACACCAGCACCCCACAGCAGCAGACTCATGAAAATTGTGGAAAGGAAGCCAAGAGGCAGAAGAGGACCGGGCACAACCTCCTCCACACAGGGAAGCACCATGGAGGCATATTCTCTAGGAATGACACCAGGCCTAGCACTATCTGATATTTCTCTTGATCAAATGTTTGATGCAAAAGGCTGAATATCCAAAAAGCATGTTCACTGAAGATATGCAATAGAGTGTGGCTATTATTCCCACAGAGGGAATGTATTTGTCCATTCTCATGCTGTTAATATATACCTAAGAATGGGTAATTTATAAGGGAAACAGTCTTAATTGACTCACAGTTCAGCATAGCTGGTGAGGCCTCAGGAAACTTACAATCATGGTGGAAGGGGAAGCAAACACACCCTTCTTCACATGGCAGCAAGAAGAAGAGGTATCCAGTGAAGAGGGGGAAAAACCCCTTATAAAACCATCAGATCTCATGAGAACTTATTCACTATCATGAGAACAGCATGAGGGTAACTGTTCCCATGATTCAATTATCTCCCACCCAGTCCCTTTCACGATATGAAGGATTATGGAAACTACAATTTAAGATGAGATTTGGGTGGGAACACAACCAAACCATATCAGGGAGTCTTGAATTAAAATTAAGAATCGTTTTGTGAGGGTAGAGAAGTAGAAAAAGTTTAAATTATAAAACTAAGTGAGATCAGGGTAGTTAATTCCTAGAAATTTTTTTCCCTAAGTTTCAGATTTAGGAAAGTGGGTCTTTGCAAACACATGGCCCAAAATGTGTGGCAAAAAAGATTTGAGGATTCTGATGAGCCATATGTTAATTCATTCATATGCCTGGCACCTATTAGGTGTCAGGTTCTTTGATAGGTAATAAAAAGGTCTTTGTTAACAATCCCGCAGGAAGACAGCCAAGTAAATGGGCATTTAAAAGAATGTACACAATAATGGAGGAGGTATGGGAGTACAGAGGAAGAACAGCTAAGTAGATGTGGGGTGCCAGACGAGGCTTCCTGAAAACAGCAATAACTGAGATAGAACTGAAGAAGGAATGGATAGTAGCTAGGTGAACGAGTGGGCGAAGGTGCTTCAGGCCAAAGAAACAGCATGAGCAAAGGCCTCAGATCAGAGATACTTGCCATTTGTCACCAGTCTCAGATAAGTGAGTAACCAGTGCACAGTGAACCTGCTTCACACAGAATAAGAACAATCATACATATATAGTAGTCCTTTATATTTCAGGCAAAGAAGGGCCAAATACATTGAAAAAAGATAATATGTCATGGAAATTCAGAAGAAGAAAATATTTCTGTGAGTTACCAAAAAAGTCTAAAAAGAAATTTGATGGAAAAAATTGGGACTTTAGACTTAAGATTTTTATTATTTAATGGAAAATAATTCTATAGGGATCAAAAAGTTATCTCTACATCATCCTTCAAACTTTGCTGTATGGCTCTATTGTGAGAATGTGTATATGCCATGCTTTTTAGTTTGTAATAGTATTAGTTCTTTAGTTCATTACCAATTAAAAAAAATCAAAACCAAAACTAGGTACAAGATTATGTATCTCTAGATAATGTATTTAAAAATGAATGCTGCTAACAGAAAAGATCCTGTAACCAAATAAAACTTTTTATGCCGGGCACGGTGGCTCAAGCCTGTAATCTCAGCACTTTGGGAGGCTGAGGCAGGTGGATCACAAGGTCAAGAGATTGAGACCATCCTGGTCAACATGGTGAAACCCCGTCTCTACTAAAAATACAAAAAATCAGCTGGGCATGGTGGTGCGTGCCTGTAATCACAGCTACTCAGGAGGCTGAGGCAGGAGAATTGCCTAAACCCAGGAGGCGGAGGTTGCGGTGAGCCGAAATCGCGCCATTGCACTCCAGTCTGGGTAACAAGAGTGAAACTCCGTCACAAAAAAAAAAAAATAAAAAAAATAAAAAAAATTTATAACTCTTAATAATGTTACACTTTAAATCTGAGGGGGAAAATGTGATTAGATTGTCCTACAATAGTACATTTATTTATTTTCCCTCAGGTGTTTTTCAAATTATAAAGAATTTGTTTCTTGAGAAACTAGGAAGTAGTGGCTTTCACCTGCCTCCACTTAGGAATTATTATGAACCAAAAAGTACTACTCTTCCTGTAAACAAAATAACCACACTTTTTCAGTTTCAAAAGAAGTTTTTCTTTTCTAACCTAAGAAACCCCAAATAGATCAGATTTTTCCCAGTTCTATCCAAGTGTTAATTTCTAGCCAAAGATTCTGTCATAAAGGCTGCTTTTGGAGAAAATGTATCCTGGGGGTGGGGTGAAGAAACTATAAAAAGGAAATGACGGTGTAATTTTAAGAAGAATATTTATAGTTGTGTGTAGTAATTTATTCTTTTAAACTGGCTCAGTATTTTGATTTGGTCTAAAATAGATCAACCCTACTAAATTTATATTGGATGATTGTTTGTTCAGCTATTGAAAATGTTCAGGGAAGTGGTATAGCTTGATGCTTAAACAACCAGACTCTGAAGCCTGCTTTGTCCGGGTTCAAATTGCAAGCCTGATGCATTCTTACCACATTACCCTGGGGAGATTGCTTAAACTGTCTCCATTTTCTCAACTGTAAAACAGAAATAGTAACAGTACCTGTCTCAAAAATAAATTGGTACCTGGAAAGCAGTTAGAATCATGCCTAGCAAAGAGCAAGCACTAGGTCATAGCTGCTAGTATTATTCTGCTTTTATGAAGCCATTACTGCAGGTGTGCTGTTTCTCAACTTTTCTGCCAAAAACATCTTTCCTTACCTATCCTCCGTCTGCTCTCACTCCATCTTCTTTACACTCTGGCTTTCATTGCCATAGCCATTCTGCATCGTCAAACAGGGTTTTCACAAAGGTGTTCAATAACTTTTTTTTTTTTGAGACGGAGTTTCGCTCTTGTTACCCAGGCTGGAGTGCAATGGCATGATCTCGGCTCACCGCAACCTCCGCCTCCTGTGTTCAGGCAATTCTCTTGTCTCAGCCTCCTGAGTAGCTGGGATTACAGGCACGCACCACCATGCCTAGCTAATTTTTTGTATTTTTAGTAGAGACGGGGTTTCACCATGTTGACCAGGATGGTCTCGATCTCTTGACCTTGTGATCCACCCGCCTCGGCCTCCCAAAGTGCTGAGATTACAGGCTTGAGCCACCGCGCCTGGCCCAGGTGTTCAATAACTATTGAATGAATAAATGCCTCAAACTCCTGTTTGTTTTTTAAGTCCTCCAGAACTATACCTGGCCCTCTGACCTCCTGGAGTGGGAAGAGTGCCCACTTCCTTGCTTCCGCAGCCTTTATACATAACCTTGCTCTACAGTTAGCACACCTGGATGAACTGATCTTTATATAACTCTTTCCTGCCTTCAGGTTTCTTCAAGTTCACAAGATCTCATTTCTTACTTAGGGATTACTATGAACCAGAATCTGTGAGCTTTTTGAGAATAGTGATTCTCACCTGTACCCCCTAATGCTTGGAACACTGTAAGCTTGGTTAATGATTTATTGACTATGTAAGTGAATGATTGAATGAACTCTTCTTAACTCCTCAGCAGGGGCGGGATATTCTCCTGCCAGTAGTCATCCTGCAGGAATTATGAACACAAAGTCAAAGGCTCCTCTGTAGAGAGACCTGACCCTGGGAAAAGGTAGCAGAAACCAATAGCAGAGAGTTCTGCCTGCCATCACCAAACCACAGGATAAATGCTACAGTTGGAACTTAATGTACTCTAATGCCTTCATTTCACAAATGAAGAAACTAAACCCTAAAAAGCATTCAGTTAATATCTCCTAGCACATTAGAGAAGCAACTGGGAATACAGTCTAGGTCTCCTGGCTTGTAGTCAATACTTATTCAAGTGCAGAGAGCTTATTTGTATAAGGCTTGCATGCTTCATTGAAAGCTTAGTGGTAATAGGTGAATGAAAGAGATAAATAGGATAAATAAAAAAGTCCTTGTTTTTCAATTTATTATTTTTAATGAAAGCCTCCCTAGTTACAATATCCTCCCATTAAAATGTGTAAACTATTAATCGAAGCCATAGGTAGAAATTACAAGTAAATACTATGCTAGTTATGGTATCCCATATTTTAGAATCTGAGAGCATATACTGTTTTCCTTGCCCAGAATCATTTCCACTTTTCAATAACCACAGTTCATTTTTCCTTTGGGAATCTATGTCCTCTCAAATGCCAACCTTCTTGGTAATTTCAGTAAAGATGTCCAGCTGTCCCAGGCAAGTCATGGGCTTAAGAACCTGGCTACACAGATCAGACTCTCTCCTCTATATCTGAATCCTGAGCAGAGTAATGTCGAAACAGAAAATACTAGTGCAGATTCATTCCAGTGAGCTTTCTGGGGGTGTTGTTCCTCCTTCCTAGACCTCCGGAACTGCCCTAGGATCTTTCCTTCATGGGGTTACTTATCAACTTTCCCTTTGATTCTGTGAGCTAATCTATATCCTTATAACAGATTTCTTTTCTGTTTACTTAGGTAAACTTTGTTTTCATTGTTTACAATCAAATTCTAGTAGCAGTTGGACTTGCAAGTTCCACTTTTGTTATGTGAGTACAATCTCAGGAGCAAAAATAAACATGGAAAAACATTTTATGTATGGGTGTGTGTGTGTGTGTGTGTGTGTGTGTGTGTGAATGTTACCTACTAAGTATATAACTGCACAAGAGAAAATACATTTTGTGTTACAATGCATACAAAGAGAAAACAGGCCAAACTTGATTTTACCATGGAAATCTATATATGTTTTAAGATAATCTGGAATCTCAATTACTTAATGAGAGCTTTCTTTGAATGTTTAAAGTTGTCATAGTGCTTATAAAAACATAATATGTATAGATATACACATTTTAAATTAGGTTCTTTGTTAACTGTCCTGACATATATTTCCCTTAAAATAATATTTAGTTTAAACGGATTTATTTATGTGGGTGACGGTAAATCAATAATACAGATCAAATTCATAAATTAGAGAAAATAACATGTAATTGAAGGTTAATTTAGTCATATTATTATATTAAGCTACAAATACATTATATTTTATAAATACATAGGTACATTAAAAAACTGTGTCAATTGTATGTTAATGATTTCACCATAAACCGCATCTGTTCTTTACTTTTAAATTGCACTTAATAAGTTAGACTAGAAAGTTCATGAATGTTGCTTGTTTAAGCAAATATTGATGGAAACTTCTTAAGAACTAACCCATGAGAATAGTAATCTGTGTTCTTTCTGAAAAATAACTACTTTTGGAAGAGTATGACACAAAGGTTCTCAATAAATATTTGAAGATTTTTTCCCCCCTTTGTACCCTTCTCTCCTTTTGATTGTATTTAACTGTTTCCTGGGTGAATGTATATTTTATAGGTAAAATGTCACATCAAGCACTAGAAAAATGTTGGATGCAGTATTTAGCATTTAATTTCTGGTGGCAGCAAAAATTTACCTAAGAATTTATTAGGAATCTTTTTACAATGACTGTAATAAACACTTTGTGCAATATTTGTACACATATTCTTTTTTTTTTTGAGACAGAGTTTCACTCTTGTTACCCAGGCTGGAGTGCAATGGCGCGATCTCGGCTCACCGCAACCTTTGCCTCCTGGGTTCAGGCAATTCTCTTGCCTCAGCCTCCTGAGTAGCTGGGATTACAGGAACACGCCACCATGCCCAGCTAATTTTTTGTATTTTTAGTAGAGACGGGGTTTCACCATGTTGATCAGGATGGTCTCGATCTCTTGACCTCGTGATCCACCCACCTTGGCCTCCCAAAGTGCTGGGATTACAGGCTTGAGCCACCGCGCCCCTTTGTACACATATTCTAAACAATTTTGTAATAGTATGTCAGCTTTCCTCTATGCTTGGTATACTCTTGAATGTAGAACAAAAATGCAGACAGAAGCTGTACTAGTTTTTATTTCTTCCTTGATACAAAAGCTACATACATAACATGTACACCTAAGCAGGAAGATAAGAGAGATATGTGGCTTCTTTTATTTGAGGTTGTTTTCCATTATCTTTCACACCCTGACCTGGGTAGAAAGGCTAAACACTGATCTTCAGCAAGTGTTGATATTAAGGTTATGTGTATATTGTTCTTTAGCAGGCACTTTCTGATAACAATAAATGATTTTTGTGAATTAAGAAAATCTTTAAGTGGACTGGTTTCTTCAAATTCTTGATTTGCAAAAATTACCGTATAACTACAAGGGTCATCAAAAAGTTCATGGAAAGTGCATATTGTAAAAAATGCAGTGTGTGGATTTCAAATTGTTTTGTACCAAAATAAACTTGTACTAACTTGTACTAACTAGTTATAATGTGTATGAATAGAATCTAGTTTTGCAGTACTCAGAAAGATAAAATTTCAGTTTGAATAGAGTCCCTATCAAGGCAACACAAATTCCTTTAAAACTGAAGTAAGAACAAGCATCCAATTTATGGTAAAGCTTGGGTGGAAGAATGGTGAAATGATTACTGCTTTATGAAACGTTTATGGGGACATGCCCCAGAGAAATCACCAGTTTACAAATTGATAACCCACTTTAAGAAGGGATGAGACCATGTTGAAAATGAAGCCCACAGCTGCAGACCATCTACATCAATTTTCAAGGAAAAAATTGATTTTGTTCGTGCCCTAATTGAAGAGGACCAATGACTAACAGCACAAACAGTAGCCAATACCATAGACATCTCAATTGGTTCAGCTTACACAATTCTGACTGAAAAATACCAAGTTGAACAAAGTTTCTACTTAACGTGTGACAAAATTGTTGTAGCCAGATCAACTACAGACAAGAGCAGACTTTTCCATGGAAATTTTGAACAAGTGGGATCAAGATCCTAAAGAATTTCTTCAGGCCGGGCGCGGTGGCTCAAGCCTGTAATCCCAACACTTTCGGAGGCCGAGGCGGGTGGATCACGAGGTCAAGAGATCGAGACCATCCTGGTCAACATGGTGAAACCCCGTCTCGAATAAAAATACAAAAAATTAGCTGGGCATGGTGGCGCGTGCCTGTAATCCCAGCTACTCAGGAGGCTGAGACAGGAGAATTGCCTGAACCCAGGAGGTGGAGGTTGCAGTGAGCCGAGATCACGCCATTGCACTCCAGCCTGGGTAACAAGAGAGAAACTCCGTCTCAAAAAAAAAAAAAAAAAAAGAATTTCTTCAAAGAATTGTATCAGGAGATGAAACATGACTTTACCAGCACTAGTCTGAAGACAAAGCATAGTCAAAGTAATGCCTGTGAAGTGGTAGAAGTGGTCCAGTCAAAGCAAAAGTGGACCAATTAAGAGCAAAGGTCATGGAGACAGTTTTTTGGGGTTGCTCAAAGCATTTTGCTTGGTAACTTTCTAGAAGGCCAAAGAACAATAATAGCTGCTTACTATGACAGTGTTTTGGGAAATTTAGCCAACACTTTAGCAGAAAACTTTACCAGAGAGTCCTTTTCCACCACAACTGTGCTCCTGCTCATTCCTCTCATTAAACAAAGGAAATTTTGCAAGAATTTTGATGGGAAATCATTAGATATCCACCTTATAGTCCTGATTTGGCTCCTTCTGATTTCTTTTTGTTTCCAAATCTTAAAGAAGGTTTAAAGGGAACTCATTTTCCTTCAGTTAATAATGTAAAAAAAAAACTGCATTGACATGATTCAATTCTCAAGATCCTCTCTTCTTTAGAGATGGATTAACCGGCTGGTATCGCTACTTAGAAAACTGTCTTGAACTCGATAAAGCTTATGTTGAGAAATAATGTTTTTATTTTTTATGTTTATTTTAAAATTTCATTTTCACAAACTTTATAAAGACCCCTCATATCTATCTGTACATACACAAACACATATGTATGTATGTATGCAAATGTGTGCATTCTAATTAGTTACCTATTTGATGTTGCTCTTCTCTGCCAATTTTCAACTGAGAGGGAACTTTAAAAAACAAAATAATTTTCTGTTGTTTTTAAGATACTTTTAAATCTAAAGTACTTTTTTTTTTTTTTTTTTTTTTTTGGAGGCAGAGTTTCGCTCTTGTTACCCAGGCTGGAGTGCTGGAGTACAATGGCGCGATCTTGGCTCACTGCAACCTCCGCCTCCTGGGTTCAGGCAATTCTCCTGCCTCAGCCTCCTGAGTAGCTGGGATTACAGGTACGTGCCACTATGCCCAGCTAATTTTTTGTATTTTTATTCGAGACGGGGTTTCACCATGTTGACCAGGATGGTCTCGATCTCTTGACCTCGTGATCCACCCGCCTCGGCCTCCCAAAGTGCTGGGATTACAGGCTTGAGCCACCACGCCCGGCCTAAAGTACATTTTTAAATTTGGTAGACTACACACCAAACTGTTAATATATGATTACCCTAGCAGGAAAAGAATATGAGAGGGAGAGTCAATAGTAAGTGAGAGGAGAAAAAGAAAAGTGACTTTAATTTTTAACTAAAGACACTTGTATATTGTTTGAATTTTTATAACAAACATGCACTACTTTTATAATTAAAAAGTGCATTTGAAAATGTTTGAAAAATGTTGTTGCTACTCCAAAATCCCAGTAAAATTGAAAAAATGTATATTTTATATTCATTTATATGCTTTTTGAAGTTTTATTTTTAAAATTTTAATTAAGCCATTTACAATCTTTTCTGTAGATAAATAATTTAGTAGTGTTAATAATGATAATGGTGACAGGACTAGCTGCCAGGTTTCATGCTAAGTGACTTACATATATTGATTATTTTATTTTCACAAAATCCTATTGGCAAATGTAGAGCCGTGTTTAGTGAGGCTTGCAGTTTATATGATTTGGGGGAGGATGGATCTTTAAGAAAATAATAAAAAATTACAGTCCCTCTTCACAGGACCTTAGAAAGGGGTCTGGGTAGATGAAGGGCCTTAAAGATTAAGCTTTGTAGGCTTCTTTAATGATTCTACCTGTACCCATTAATCACATAACAGTTGTTAATAAATATGGGAAACAGGCCTAGAGAGATAACTTACCTAAAATCATGCACCTAGCAAGTGGCTAAGCAAGCTGATATTTTGTTATTCTAAGAGAATTTTTGATATATCAGTGATCTCTGACCTGAAGTATTTTCAATGGGAATTGGAGAGAGAGCTCAATTTCTGCCCAGCTCTGATTTATGGATATCTGCTTCCCTTAGTTACTTACTCCAGTAAGAGACAGAGAGGAGAAAGCAGGGAAAACTGGGGGAGAGGAGAGAAGGGATCAGGAGGAACCAGAGATTGTGTCATTGTGAGAGGGAGAGGTTAGAGAACAAGCAGTGTTCAAATTCATGACCATATTCTTTAGAGGCTGTTTGTGGGCCACCATCGGGCTTGCTGAAAAAAGGAGGTTACGTGAGTCGAAGTGTCTGAAGCAACAAGTGTGATTCCTCGTTGATACATACTCTTGATGACTAAATATGTAGGACAAAATAAGAGATGGGCATGTTAGCCAATGCCATTATTATTATCAGGCCAAGGGACAAAAGAGAACCCCAAAATAGTGCTGTTTGGGGACCTGAAGCAGAAGGCAGAGGAAATTGACACAGTGATTGCATATACAAGAAGCAGGAAGATTGGCACTTGGAAGAAAGAAGACCTTCCAAAGATGTAAGCAGAAAGAAGGTATATTGGGCAGGTTTTCAATCCCCCTATTGCTGATAAAGGCAACAGGGCTTAGGGGTGATTCTTTAGGGCCAGTGACTTCAAGGCAGCCCTGAAGGAGCTGCCAGTGGAGTTGATGCCCTTTAATTGCTGTTCATCCTTAGGTCCTTCGAAAGGCCTTGCACGGTGTCTTTAACAGAACAGGTATTCAAGAAAAGAGTCTGAATGATTCAAACAGTAGGTGGAGCTCACAGGAAAGGATAACCATAAGCTGTCAAAAAAAAAAATTCCTTGGGGCTCAAAACTTTTTCTTCTCTCTGCCCTCTTATTTCCGTCTATCTCTAAGAAATCCCTTCCCTCTAGAAATATTACTACACATGACTGGAATCCCTAAGTAAACTCATAGAGGTAGTTATTTCTCTCCAGATCTATGAAGATGCATAAAATAATTCCATAGGCATGAGAAGGCCAAAGGCAAAAGGTCTTCAGAGATAACTTGATTTATAGTTATATATGAATACACAGATATCACGCACATTGATAATTGGTGCTGTGGTACAGTTCTTGGTCACCATCCTAGATTGGACTTTTGATATTTTCTGGCAATTGCACTAGATCTTTCCCATTTGCTACAGCTCTTTATTGTTTCTACAGCAATTAATCACCAAATCTCATCAATGCTACCTCCTAAATACCTCTCCCATCCATTTGTTTTTAAATGTTCTCAGTGTTCCTCCTAATACCTTCACGTCTTAATTTTTTGATTCCATCACCAAACTCGAATTTCCCACCTTTCCTAGCATTCCTCTTCTTTCTGTGTTCCAGTAATCATCTTGTACTTCTCTTAATTTCTAAAACACACCGTATTTTCTTCCTCTCTGCTTGCCTATGTATTCCTTTTCCCAGAAACACTTTTTCTCTTTCTTCTACCTTTACACAATATCTGCTTATGTTACAAGTTTCCAATTAAATATCTCTTTTTTTTTAGTGAGCCTTTCCCAGATTTGTCAACTAGCTTATACTCCCTTCCTGTATGTTATATCATATCAGTCCATTTACTTTATTGCATTTATTTGCTGAATGTGTTTTCCCTGCTGGTCTGTAAATTCCTTGAGTGTCCTGAGTTCATTCCTATGCTCTCAGCATAGGAATCCGCAGGCCTCTATGTGCTATTTACTTTCACTCCGCCTTTCTCCTCACTAAAGCCCAAGGAATCTTTATCTAGTCTGGGAGGGGTTGAGAAGCTTTCTCATCTTACACTTCCTGGTTTTTCCAAATATTTTGTCTTGCTGAGGCCTACATTTTTGAAACTCAAAAGTAAAGACTTGATTCCTTTGTTCTCTGGACTTAGCTGTTTCATCCTTCTGCCAATGCAACAGTGTTGCGTCTGAAATCCTGGACAGTGCAGCAATACTTCCTGTGAGTTATTTTGCTTTTGTTTAGAACACACAATTATCTTTCTAATAGTAATTTTACATTTTCTTGTTTTGAAGTTTAATGAATAATCCTTGCTACATATCAACTTAGGGCCTTATGTGCTACATCTGCAGATTAAATGGCAGAAAGTAAAGGGTGTAGGAATGTGAATATGAGAGAAGAGCCAATCAAATGTTAACTCCACTCTCAGTCCACCTCATATTAACAGCCAGCCTGTGACCAAAGGATGACATCTGTCATCAATATTCTGCGGTGGATGCTGTTCTGCATTGTCCAGATTACACTCTACCACTACAGGTCTTACTCTCCCAGGAGTCGGGCATTTTGCCTGCTGATATCTACCAGCTTTTGGCTTTCTCTGAGAATTTACCTGAGCTGTAGAGAGCTTTCTTACCCAATTTTTAGCTTCTTCCCTTAAGCGTCTCATATCCAGAATAAACGCTGGCCTAATCCCAGGAGCTAGCTGAAATCTTATAGCAACTATATCACAGCCCATCTTCTCCGTGGTTATCTCCTGCTTCCTTCCCTTCTCCCGTAAGTGTTAATCCCAGGAAGTCTCCAGTAAACTTTCTGCACACCAATCCCTATCTCAGATTCTACTTTTTGAAGGACTTATCCTGCAATAGCCCTTCTTAGACTTCTTTTGTCTACGAAGATTTTTTAAAAAATTTCCATCCATCTAGCTCCCAATTCCTAAAACCTAAAAATGGTGGGAGAATTTTAAGTTGCTTGGAGGTTTCCCTCAAGAAGTCACATGGGAAAATAATTATAGCTTATTTCTGTACATCTTAGTTTCAGAATACAGTCACGGGATACTATTGCAAAGAAAGAGAGAAGATAGTGGAGACAAAAAATCTTGTACATTAGCAAAGATTCTAGATTGCATTGAGAAGTTGTGTGTGTGTGTGTGTGTGTGTGTGTGTGTGTGTGTGTGTAGAACTGGAAGAATAAAAAATAAGATGTTTAAATTAAAGTTGCTGACAATTTTTAAGTACGAATTATGAAATTTTATAAAATTCTGTAAAATCAAAAATAACCTCAGTCATCTTGAAGAGCAGAGCTGATATTTGTTATGCAAATTATGAAATACCATATTCCAAGACTTTTAGTGTCAATTGCTTTTCACTGGGAAACCAAAGGAAAAAAATCAAGTTGAAGAAAAGGCAACATTAAAAGAGATAACATTTGTGGTGTTTTTTGATGCAAAGAAATGATAATGTTACTTTTTACTGAAAGTTAAAAGGGTTTTAGAAGTCATATAGTCTAAAATCGTGGACGGTACAGCAATACCTCCTGTGAGTTATTTTGCTTTTGCTTAGAACACACAATTGTCTTTCTAATATTAATTTTACATTTTCTTATTTTAAAGTTTAATTAGTAATCCTTGCTACATGTCAAATTGAGGCCTTATGTACTACATTACTTTTTCTTGTTCTTTGATTATATTAATACTGATGCATTTACCTATCTTCTATCTAATTTTGCCCCTGGGATCTATTACATTTAGTTAGCACAGAGTGTCTAAACGAGATAAATTGATTTACTTTTGTCTGCCCTCAAACTCATACTACACTTAACCCATGTTCATGATAGTTCAGGGGATTTCCCCTTTTACTGAATAACTGCAAAACCAAGGTGGACAGTGTCCGAGTGATGTAGTATAATAGCTCTCTTGAGCATTGCCTTGTGCATGAGTTATGCCAGCAAGAATACATCTGTAATTTATTTCCCTCTGTATGAGTGTATGTGTATGAGGAGCAAGAGCTAGAATGTCTATTTGCAATACTGTTTATTATTATTATTTTGCCTCTTTATGAACACTGGAGCAATTTTATTTAGAGCATGGAATGTAAAACAACATAATAAAAATAGCCACTTTTTATAAGTGTTTCCCATGTTCTAGGCATCATGTTGAGTATTTTCTATACATTTTACTTTTTAAGCCTCATTATAACTCTGTGAGATAGGTATTAAACACCCAAATTTTATAAATAAGAAAACTGAGGCTCAGAGAGTTGAAAGATTTTGCTTAAAATCACATGGCTAGAAAATTATCATAAGTAATTTCCAATTTTTTTTTAGCTACTCTTTCAAAATGTCAAAAGATTTTCACTTCAGGTCTTGATCAACTTATCCAGAAACAGCCTCTTTGCTCTCAACTTCCTCTCTATGTTTAAGTAGCTCAATTCCATAGCTTTTCCTCCTCTCCATGTGAAAAATGTTTCATACTCCTTCCCACTACCAACTATCTTTCTTTTTCCCAGCTGTGTCTCTCTCTACTCAGCACTTTATCTCTTTGTTATCTCTTAGACCTTCCTAACTCGATGATGAGCAGCCAAAATCACAGGAGGAAAAGATAAAGGATCTCATCTTTCTGTCTTAAGCCTTTGCTCGATTCTACTTCCTTGTCAATGAGTGTTCAAGTTCTCTAGTTTCCCCAGGCAGGCCCAATGCTAAAAATAGCCTACTATGTGTAGTAACCCTGGCAGAATTTTCTGGGCTATGAGAATCTAAATAAGAACCACAAGTAAATTGAGATGACCAAGTTCTGGAAGTGAATGTGGGGACACCCTGTACCCCTCTGCTGTTCCCACTGCTGAGATGCTCAGCCTACCGCCAAAATTTGTTCATAGTTCTTCTTGGATATGTCATGGAAAGGTACTACTGTGTTTCCTTCATTCAGAGGACAGTGACATAACTTACTGTTTCAAGGGCATAAAACAAATGTAACCCTTGTGGTACAAATGTAATTCCAGCCTGTCTGTCAATTATTTCATTATTCTGACTAAGCAGAGAAGTTTGATGGGCAGTAAGCGTTACTTGAACTGTTTGATAAATAAACGTTTAAAAAATATGTTTAAAGAAATATTATTTATATAACTTATTAAACTTTTCTTATTCACTTAATTATTTATAATTATTATAATGTTTAATAAACATTATTAAACTTGTTACAAATTTTTGCAGAATAATTTTCTTTCAAACATAATATTTTGGGGACCAAATATATAACATAAAAATAATATTAAAAAATCACCTTTTTAAAAAGGTGATTACATTTCTAAAAAGAAGGCTTCCTGCCAGGACATAGATGAAAATGAAACAATATAGCAATATATAAGTTCATACTCTCCCCAACTCACAATTATTATGAAATAACTTTTTTCCACAATAAAATAACTTTATAATTTTTCTGATTATAGTGATTTTGCATTTTATTTTTAAAAATTCAATTTGATATAAGGAAGAAAGTAAAAATTACACAAAATCTCCCACATGAAGAAAACTAAATATTTTTACAATTTGTTTATACATACATCTAGACCTAAGCCAATCAATTCATTTCCCTACCCAGGGGGATTAAGAAATACAGCCAGTTGGAGCCAATGAGATGTGAGAAGAAATCTGCTGAAAGCTGCTTTCCTCATTTTGAAGAGTGGGCCATTGGAGAAAATTGGCTCTTTTTCTCTTGGCCTTCGTCAAGTATAGATGTCACATCCAGAAAAACTACTGTAGCCTTCCTGATACAGGCTTCAGAAGGAAGCCAATCCGAAAAACTGAACGAAGGTGAGAGAATCACTGAGAAATGTATTGGATAAAGACACAGGGTTAAGCTGCTTTCAAAGGGCACCATGCCTCTGAACATAGCAATGTGAGCCCATACATTCCCTCATGGTTTTTTAAGCCTATGTAAGATGGATTTCTTGGTATTTGCAGCTGAATGCATCCTAAGAAGCACAGGTAATTTTTGCTATTAAAAATAAAACAAAACACTTAACCATTTGTACAGGGTAGTTCATGTATTTTGTTTATAATTTTTGGGATACTAACTTGCCTTAAAAAGTATCCTTACTTTGTAGGTTATATATATTATCTAAATTTTATATTTCGGAAATGTTATTATTTTATTAACTTTTAAGACAAATGCAGTATTTCTATAAATCATGTGAGATAATTGTTCAATTTTAATTTTTTTGAATAATTGTAAAAAAAATTGTGCTACTAATATGCAAATGAAATATGCTAATTTACTAAATAAACCATCCTCTTCTCTTTGAAATGAAATACCACCTTTGTCCTACATTAAGTTCCCATGTATTCTGCAATTCTTGTTCTGGTCTACTAATCAATTAGTCTATTCCTATGCTAATATCTAACCATTTTGATTATGCAGACTTTATAACATATTTTAATATCTGGCAAGGATTCTCATAATTATTTTTCATGTTCATACATTTCTTAGCTTCTCTTCAACATTTATTCTTCCATATAAAATGTAGAATAATCCAATTTTCTCAGAGCCAAGAGGTTTTAATTGGAATTTCATTAAATATGTAAAACAATGTAGGCAGAAATGACATATTTGTAGTATTAAGTCCTCCTATACAAGAACTGGATGTCTTTCCATTTGTTCAGCTCATGATGTAGCCCTTCAACAAAATTTTATGATTCTCATCCTATAGGTTGTATACCTTTCTTATTAAACGTGTTTAAAAATATTTTAATGCTTTTGTACTATTATAAGTGGATTTTTTTTTTACATTTGTAATTCTAGAGATTATTTTCAGTATAGACCCACACCATTGCTGTTTTGAGTGGGTATTACTTATACAGGCATGTTACCAAATTCCCATATAATAGTTTTAAAATGAAGCCTTAGGTTAATGACTGGAATAATGTTTGCTTTTGGTTTTGTGTGAGTGCATTTATCGTATTTAGGTGGTTCCCATCTAGTCATATTTTTCATTAGAAGTTTTTAGGAATGGCCACTGAATTTAACCAAATGCCTTTTAATTATCTATTAATATGGCTTTAATCCATAAATATACCTGTATGATAAATTACATTTTTGAAAGAGCTCTGATATGGCACCATCTTTGCAATAAACTACAATAGGTAATACAGCAAATAAAATCCAGCTGATACACTGCTGGATTTTATTTGCTAAGTTTTAATTAAGAATTTTGCATCTATATTAATAAGTGAAATTGGACTATTGCTTAATTTTTCCATTATTATTATTGTCTGGCATTAGTATTAACATGCCAGCTTTATAAAATGTATCAGCAAGCTCAATATCATTTTGTGAGATTGGTAATAGTTTAAATAACATTGGAATTATTTATTCCTCAGTAATCTTAGATGTGATAAATGTATTTATTCTTTGTTTACATAACAGTCCTACAGTAAGCAGCTCTGATTAAAACTAAGAATACACGCATTCTTAAAAAATTATTAATGGTTGATGTAGAAAAGAAAATGGCTACATGAATTTGAGGTAAACAAAAATCAAAAGCAAATTAACTCCTCATCTCTTACCCATGATGATGGCTCAAGGTGCATACTTTTTCATGCCCTTTTAGGAAATGTCTTACCTTTTTATACTTTCATCTGCCCTTACTGATTCCGATCTTATATAAATAATCTTGCCCAAAGTGCCTGTAGGACTCCTCGTTTATATGTATCTGCAGATTTTGCATAATTATATCTTTTTCATTCTTTTTGGCCTTTCTATGTTGATTAAAGCATGACTTTTTCTTGAAAAAAATTTCCTAAAAACTCTTGAAAGGAGACGCTATTCATTTTCTCATGTCCTCTGTGTCTCAGTGACAAGTTGTAAGGGTGGAAATCATGTCTAGATGACTAGATTATTGATCTTAAAGCTCATGCCATGGTTATGGCCCTCTCCTTTTCTGTCCTCATGGTCATTACTTATGATATCACTGTATCAACTGAGGCCACACTGGCTCACAATCTTCTTTTTGATTCTCCTCAGAATCTTGAGAATATGCAGGGCCCACACTGAAGATCCACTAAATCCTCATCTTATAATTTCTTAACTTCTTTCTGTCTTCATCTCAGTTAAACCTCAAAATTCATCTCCATGACTGTGTAAATCCGACCTTTAGGACAGCTTATATGAGAGCACATTGTGCCAGGCACTATTCTAACAGCCTTATGTGTTTGACTCATTTAGTCATTACAAAAACTCTTGGATGTAGGTTAAAATTTCTTGCGAGGAGTGTGAGGCACAGAAAAAAAAAAAGTGACTTACTTGCCTAATACCTCACAGCTAGTAAGGGGCAGAACTGCTATTAAAACTGAGGCAATCTGCTCAACCACTGCATTATATAAGAATTACCTCCTGTTTTTAACATTTTTACACTTATAGTCCTGCTAAATTTTTCCTTTAATTTCATTAAAACACCAGTTTCTTCTAGAATTGTTTGCTGTATCATCCTATTTAAATTGATTACACATATTTGGGTTGTTGATCACTTTAACTACATGTTCCTGAACTTGCTTAATTTTCTAGAGATTGCCTCTTCATTGTAACTTGTTTTGTAAGCCCTACTGTGAGCACAAGTATTTGTTTTTTGTACTCCTTCTCTCAGGCTAGCAATCACTGCTGTAGAAAATGACTAAATCATGTTGACTGACTCCACTCTAAATGCTACTGACTCACTGGGTGGGTACCATTGCTCTGTAGTTCTTTTCCTTCTGTCAGACTCTTTCCATTCCTTTTAGTAACTCTCCCTTTAGTGACTGCTCTGTAATTTTACTTTCTTTAGTCTTGTCATTCAACTTCTCGACAGAAGACTTAATTTCTAATTTCACAGGACTATATTGGCTATTATGAATAGACGCCTTCAACTTCTCCATTTTTGCCACCAAAATTTCCTATATTGTTGTTCTTCCCTAAACTTTCCTATGTACTTTAGAAGAAATAGTCCTATTTCTCTCTAAGCCTCTTACCTTATGACCTTGAATCCATCTTCTTTTGCTTCCTTTGACTTGTATGACCATTAAGTATTGACTTTTAAATTTTGGTTTTGGTCAGGGTCAGTGATGCTATGTTGCAGTAACAAAACAAAACAAAACAAATCAAACCTACATTTAAAGCCTTAATAAAATATTTATTTATTTCCTCCACCAAATCCACTGTGGCTTTTGCTACCTCTCCAGAGCAACTGCCTTTGATTTTATGTGTCATGAATTCAGCCAACTGTGATCTTGTGGTTCCCCACATCAACATGACACCCCGCTCCTTGGTTCCCATGGCAGGAAAAGGGAGACACTGAAAAATCACACAGGGGTTTTTCACTGCCTCAGCCCAGAAGAAACACATTAAACTTTTACTCACAATTTATTGGCTGAACTACTCATATCACCTTGCCTAACAGCAAGGGAGCCAGAAATGAAGTTTTCTTTTCTCGTGGGAAGGAGGAGTGTGAAACCGATTTGAAGACTATGTAGACTTGTTTCTTTCACCTTTCACGTCATTCATCTCTCCCTCTCTTTTTACTAAATCTTTTGTCTCTATCACAAATAATGCCAAGTCTAAGCTGTCTTGAAAATCTCCTTACCTATATAGTGCTCACTCCCACTTGCCTTTTTGCCCTTTATTTTACACAAACACTAATCAAATCACTGCAATAAAATTTCTACACTTCTCAGACCAAGTTCTAGACCCTGGAAAAATGAATTTGCTATTTCCCTCTCCTTTTCCATGATCCTATCTGCATACAATCCCCGATGTATTCCCCACATTCCAGCCACACTGCACTGTTCAATGTTACCCACATGTCCTGTGCATTCATGTGCCTCAGTGCCTCTCTTCATAAGATTCCAGCTTTCTCAAATATAGATGCTTCTTCCTTGAATGGTCTTTCTAAACCATCTTACCTCTGCAATCTCTGTTTATTCTTCAAATCCAGCCCAGATTTTATTTTCTTTCTGTAGCTTTCAATAAGTCCTGCAGACAGAAAGAAGGCTTTCAAATCTGCAATTTATAAATAACCATATTTAAGCTTTCTCATATTATATTCCAATTATTTGCATTATTGTTTAACTTACCATCTAAACTATGAGCTCACTGAAAGAATAATCATATAACGCATATAACCCATAATCACATCTTATTTATCCATGTACTCAGTATCTTGTATGGTAGTGCCTGGCACATAGAAGTCTTTCAGTCAATGTCTAGTGAATAAATGGCTGAATAAATCAATGAATAGTGAAAGTTCTGAAAACTAATAATGGAGGGTATATGTTTTAATTTTTAGGTTTTATTGAAGTTAGAGTTTTTTTTAAAGAGAAAACTATACACAATTATTTACATTTTAAAAATTATTGGTAGCAGAAGTCACATGAGGTAAGGAATAACTAATACTATCATAATGTATTATTTATGCAACATTAAATAAAAATAGCATGGCACAAAATACATACTAAACAAGCTATCCATTTCAAGGATTTAAAGTACATCTCAATATTAATGATACATTGTCTTACAATAAAGGCCATGCCTCCTGTGGCATGTCTCCTGTGATAGGTGAAAATGTTTACAGCATCAGTAATATAGAAGTGAATTTTACTTTGCATGCCTGAGATGTTACAAATAAACATGTCCCATTCAATACATAATACTAATGCTGGAAAACAGCTGACCAAATAATAATGATAAAGCTAACCAAATGTTTAAGGAAAGGTCTTTTTTAAATATTCTGAGGAAGTTTATAATTATTAGTCAGAGTTCTTTAAATTTGACTTTGAAATAAATAAGGCTTGGGCTATGAATGAAGTTGACATATTAAGACATTACTTCAGCCATTAATTTTGGATATTTCTATAATGCTTATTCACTTGATTATCACATTCTGTCATTTGGGTTGAATTACAGGACAAAAATTATTATATTCTAAATCTTTCTTTTGTTCAAAATATATACAAACAGACAAGAGAATCCTGCTGAAATACAATAGTGTTTTTTTCAATCACTTATCAAGTGTTCATAGTCATACTATTTACAATTTAGTCATTGCGGACCTTGCTTTCGCCAGAAAACACTTTTTAAAAACCAAGATTCTTTTCTGTGTTAAGCACATCACCTGTCTCCAAAATGGTTGATTATTAAGTTTGCTTCTTTTTAATGTTCTGGTCTGTACTCTGGGATTGGCTGGGAGTAGTTAGGGAAGAGCCAGGAAGCAGCTCAGCATGCAGGTACCTAGCAAGAATGTGCCCTGGAATGGGAGTCAGAAACCAAAAGGAGTCAAGGTGAACCCAAATGAACGTAAGTGCAGAGCAAATCCAGAAGCCAGAGCCAGGGATCAAAGGCAATCTGAGGTCTAATAGACAGTTATTGGGGGGTAAGGAGGGGAATAGAGCTAGCAAGAGGAGTCCAGTAGCCAAAGTTGATCAGCAAAAACGTGGTAAGGGAGAGAATCGAGGAGAGGGCAGAGCAGTTACTGTAGTAAGAGCAAAAGTGCCTGTTCAGAATTCTGCTGAACATCTCATTTGGCTTCTACTTTTGTTTATTCTTAATCTTCCCATCCTGATGTTTTTGATCCCAGGCCTTGAAGGCATGAAGAGTGGCTTCTGACATTTTAACTTATAAACATTTTCTTTCTCTCCAAGAAAAAGAGCAAAGGTCTTAACATTTCAAAATCCAAAGAGAAAAACATGGAACTAAGAATCAACTGGTAAAAAATTTGGCTGTAGTGTATTAAGAACCAATTTAGACTTTGTTTTTATAATTTAAACTAGGTCAACATGCCCAAAATAGAAATGTAAAATATAGCATGAAATATGTTTCTGATATTGCTAGTGCTGTGGACCTTCAATGTAAATCAAGTAATTATGTCAAATTACCTATGGTTCAGGATTGTATGATTGTGGAGTGAAAGTTCAGATCATGTTGTACATGCACATTTAGTTGTAGAAATTCATAGCTTTAATGAATTTTTGTAAGTGAAATATTTTACTATCTCCACCAAATGTTCAAAAGATCATGCTCCTACTCAGATTATTTATTATCATGATGATACCTTTTATAAAGATCAAATATGAGTAACCTACAAAAAATTGTAAGTTGTTCCTAAGGGCATAACATCTAGAAACACGTCTACCTAGCTTCTTTCTACCTTAGGGCTTTATACTTGTCTCTCTGTTTGGAACATTCACACACACACACACACACACACACACACACACACATACACACATGCACACACTATGCACAGCTAGCTCCTTCTTATTCTTCAGGTTTCAAATTAAATATAACCTCTTGGAGAGAACTTCCCTGAAACTAACATGTAAAATAATTTACTTCACATGCTTCCTCCTAGTTCTTATTATTTACTTCATTGTACACATAGTGATTTGTAATCATATTATTTGCTTGTTAATTTTTTAAGCTTCTTCCACTAGGTTGTACATTCCATGAGGGCAGTGACACTAGGCACTACTGTATCTTGACCTAAGATGTTCAGTAAATTTTGTTGAATTATATTAAATGAATAAAACAATAAGGAAATAATTCAAGGTAGCATTTACACAAGCACATGGCAGTTTAGTACTCATTTTTCCTTTTTTTAAGTTCAGGGGTACATGTACAGGTTTGTTTTATAGGCAAACTCGTGTCATGGAGGTTTATTGTACAGATTATTTTGAAACTCAGGTATTAAGCCTAGTACCCATTAGATATTTTTCCAGATCTTCTCCCTCCCACCCTCCACCCTCTAATAGGCCCCAGTGTCTTTTGTTTCTTTCTGTGTTTCTTTCTGTATTTGGTTTTCTGTTGCTGTGTTAGTTTGCTAAGGAGAATTGACTCCAACTCCATCTGTGTTCCTGCAGAGGACATGATCTCATTCTTTTATATGGCTGCGTAGTATTCCATGGCGTATATGTACCATATTTTCTTTATCCACTCTACCACTGATGTTTATTTAGGTTGATTTCATGTCTTCGCTATAGTGAATAGCACAGCAATGAACAATGCATGTGTCTTTATAATAGAACAATTTATATTCCTTTGGGTATATACCCAATAATGGGATTGCTGGATTGAATGGTAGTTCTGCTGTCATGTCTTTGAGGAACACCACACTGCTTTCAACAATGGTGAACTAGTTTATAATCCCACCAACAGAGTATAAGCATTCCTTTTTCTTCACAACCTCGCCAGCATCTATAATTTTTTGACTCTTTAGTAATCGCCATTTTAACTGGTGTGAGATGGTTTTGATTTGTATTTCTCTAATAATCAGTGATGTTAAGCTTTCTTTCATATGCTTGTTGGCTGCATGGATGTCTTTTTAAAATTTAATTTTAGTTTAGTGTAAGTTCTGGGATACATATGCAGGATATGCAGGTTTGTTACACAGGTAAATGTGTGCCATGGTGGTTTGTTGCACCTATCAACCCATAACATAGGTATTAAGCCCCACATGTATTATCTCTTTATCCTGATGCTATCCCTCCCGCAACCTTCCAACAGGCCCCAGTGTGTGTTGTTCCCCTCTATGTGTCCATGTGTTCTCATTGTTCCGCTCCCACTTATAAGTGAGAACACGCATGTATGTCTTCTTTTGAAAAGTGTCTGTTCATGTCCTTTGCTACTTTTTAATGTGATTTTGTTTTAATACTTTTTTTGTAATTTTTAAAATTTCCTTATAGATGCCAGATATTAGGCCTTTCTCAGATACATAGTTTGCAAAAATTTTCTCCCATTCTGCAGGCTCTCTGTTTACTCTGCTGATAGTTTCTTTAATTAGATCTCATTTGTCAATGTTTGCTTTTGTTGCAATTTCTTTTGGCATCTTCATCATGAAACCTTTACCAGTTCTATGTCCAGAATGGTCTTACTTAGGTTGTCTTCCAGGGTTTTTGTAGTTTTTGGTTGTACATTTAAGTCTTTAATCCATCTTAGGTTGATTTTTGTAAATGGTGTAAAAAAGAGGGTCCAGTTTGAATCTTCTACATATAGCCATTCATCCCAGCACTATATATTGAGTACTTTCCCCATTGCTTGTTTATGTTAGCTTGTCAAAGATTAGATGGTTGTAGGTGCACAGCCTTATTTCTGGGCTATTTTGTTCCATTATTTTATATGTCTCTTTTTGTACTAGTACCATGCTGTTTTGGTTACAATAGCCCTGTAGTATAGTTTGAACTTGGGTAGTGTGATGCCTCCAGTTTTTGTTCCATATGAATTTTCAAATAGTTTGTTTCTAGTTCTTTGAAGAACGTCATTGGTAGTTTGATAGGAACAACATTGAATCCATAAATTGCTTTGGGCAGTATGGCCATTTTAACAATATTGATTCCTATCCATGAGCATGGAATGTTTTTCCATTTGTCTGTGTCATCTCTGATTTCTTTGAGCAGTGTTTTTTAGTTCTTCTTGTAGAGATCTTTCACCTCCCTAGTTAGTTGTATTACTGGATATTTTGTGTTTTTTTCTGTGGCAAGTGTGAATGATATTGCATTCCTGATTTGGCCCTTAGCTTAACTGTCGTTGGTGTATAGGAGTGCTAAAGATTTTTGTACATTGATTTTGTATCCTGAAACTTTGCTGAAGTTGTTTATCAGCTGAAGAAGCATTTGGACCAAGACTATGGGGATTCCTAGATATAGAATATGTCATCTGCAAACAGGGGTAGTTTGACTTCCTTTCTTCTTATTTGAATGCCCTTTATCTATTTCTCTTGCCTCATTGATCTGGCCAGGACTTCAGATACTATATTGAATAGGAGTGGTGAGAGAGGGCATGCTTGTCTTGTGCTGGTTTTAAAGAGGAATGTTTCTAGGTTTTGCCTATTCCATATGTTGGCTGTGGATTCATCATAGATGGTTCTTATTATTTTAAGGTATATTTCTTCAATACCTACCTTATTTAGAGTTTTTAACATGAAGGGATGTTGAATTTTACTGAAAGCCTTTTCTGCATCTATTGAGATAATTATGTAGTTCTTGTTTTTAGTTCGGTTTCAGTGATGAATTACATTTGTTGATCTGCATATGTTGAACTAATTCTTCATCCCAGGGATACAGCCTACTCAACTGTGGTGAATAAGGTTTTTGATGTGCTGCTGGATTTGACATGCCAGCTTTTTTGTTGAAGAGTTTTGCATTGATGCTCACTAAGGATATTGACTTGAAGTTTTCTTTTTTGTTGTTGTCATGTTTCTGCTAGGTTTCCGTGTCAGGGTGATGCAGGCCTCTTGAAATGAGGAAGCAGTCCCTTCTCCTCAAATTTTTGGAATAGTTTAGTAGAAATGATACCAGCTCTTCTTTGTACATCTGGTAGAATTTGGCTGTAAATGTATCTGGTCCTGGGCTTTTTTTGGTTGATAGGCTTTTATTACTGATGCAAATTTGTAGCTCATTTTTGGTGTGTTTGGGGATTTGATTTCTACCTGGTTCAGTGTTAGGAGAGTATATGTGTCCAGGAACTTATTCATTTTCTCTAGATTCTCTAGTTGTGTGCCTAGACATGTTCATAATATTCTCTGATGGTTATTTGTATATCTGTGGGGTCAGTGGTAATATCTCCTTTGTTGTTTCTAATTGTATTAGTTGGATCTTCTCTTTATTCTTTTTCATTAGTCTAACTAACTATTAATTTTTTCAAAAAAAAAACAAAAACAACTCCTGGATTTGTTGATCTTTTGAATAGTTTTTTATGACTCAATCTCCTTCAGTTCAGCTCTCATTTTGGTTATTTTTTGTTTTCAGCTTGCTTTGGGGTTAGTTTGCTTTGGTTCTGTAGTTCTTTTACTTGTGATCTCTTTAAGTTGAGATATTTATAGCTTTTTGATGTGGGCATTTAGTGCTATAAATTTCTCTCTTATCACTGCCTTAGCTGTGTCTCAGATATTTTGGTATGTTGTATATTTTCTCTCATTAGTTTCAAAGAACTTCTAATTTCTGTCTTAATTTTATTATTTAACCAAAAGTCATAGGAGCAGGTTGTCTAATTTCCATGTAATTTTATGGTCTTAAGCAATTTTCTTAGTCTAACCTCTAATTTTATTCTGCTCTGGTCCAAGATAGTTGTTATGATTTCAGATCTTTTGCATTTGTTAAGAAGTGTTTTATGTCTGATTACATGGCCAATTTTAGAATATGTGTCATGTGGTGATGAGAAGAACGTATATTCTGTTGTTTTTGGGTGGAGAGTTCTGTAGATGTCTATCGGGTCCATTTGATTCAGTGCTGAATTGAGGTCCCGAGTATCTTTGTTAATTTCTTGCCTTGATGATATGTCTAATACTGCCAGTCGGTAGTTGAAGTCTCCCACTATTATTGTTTGGGATGCTAAATCTCTTTGTAGGTCTCGAAGAACTTGCTTTATAAATCTAGGTGTTCCTGTGTTGGGTGCATTTATATTTAGGATAATTGTTTCTTGAACTCTTTACCATTATGTAATGCTCTTCTTTGTCTTTTTTATCTTTGATGGTTTAAAGTCTGCTTTGTCTGAAATGAGGATTGCAACCCTTCCTTTTTTTCTGTTTTCCATTTACCTGGTAGATTTTTCTTCATTTCTTTATTTTGAGTCTAGGGGTGTCATTGCATGTGAGTTGGATCTCTTGAAGACAGCATACCAATCAGTCTTGGATCTTATTCAGCTTGCCACTCTGTGCTTTTTTAACAGGGGGCATTTAGCCCATTAAGATTCAAGGTTAGTATTTATGTGTGGATTTGATCCTGTCATCATGATATGAGCTAGTTATTATTCAGGTTTCTTTGTGTGGTTGCTTTATAATTTCACTGGTCTGTGTATTTCAGCATGTTTTTATAGTGGTTGGTAATGGTCTTTCCTTTTCATCTTTAATGCTTCCTTCAGAAGCATTCCTTGTAAGGCAGTTCTGGTAATAACGAATTGCCTCAGCACTTGCTTGTCTGAAAAGTTGTATTTCTCCTTCACTTTTGAAGCTTAGATTGTCTGGATATGAAATTCTTGGTTGGAATTGCTTTTCTTTAAGAATGTTGAGATTATGGAAAATGGGAGGCAGGACTAGATTGGAGCATCCACTCAAACTGACAAAAAACTGTGTGGAGGCTTGCATCATGAACTTTTATTTGCTCCAGATTGACTGCAGACCCTCTGAAGGAAGCAGATTGCTCCTGAAGGACCCAGAAGACATCCCAAATACTGTGAGTGCCCAAACTGTGAAAGTGGGAAAGGGAGATTGTCCACTCTTGAACACACCCCTGCACTGGGGAACCTGAAGGTCTAGATTACAGAAGAAGACTTTGACTTTTCCTGGAGCTGAGTCAATTTAGAGAGCTGAGCAAAATACAGGGGAAGAGGAAGCAGTGGGAAAAGCCCTGCGGGCTTGCTGGGTCCCCTAGCAAGCCATTTCTGCCTTGTCTCACAGGGGCCCTTAAGGAGGGCTGCCAGAGGCACTGGGAAAATGCCACAGGGAGAAGGTAACCTCCAACTGAATTATGTAACAATGTGAACCGATTAAGAAGTCTCCTGGCTGGAACTCAGGGCAGGGCATGAATGCTATATGCAGACTCCACAGGTGGGAGAATAATGAAAGCCCTATTTGCTTTCACATCTGGAAGGCAGGTAGCCTGGGGCAAGTTCTCAGCCCTGCTCACCTACTACCTGGAAATAGACTGTGCTGTTGTGGGGGTTCGTGAGGGAATGGTGGGAGTGAGACCAGCCCTTTGGGTTGCATGGGAAGTGGGTGAGGCCTGTGACTGCCAGCTTTCCCCCACTGCCTGGACAACCTGCATGACACAGTAGAGGCAGCCATAATCTTCCTAGGAACATAATTCTATTGACCTGGGAACCTCACCTTTATCTCCCACAGCAGCCATGCCAAGACTTGCCCAAGTAGAGTCTGAGCTCAGCCCTGGTAACTGAAGACAAAAAACATATACTCTTGAGAGTTCTAGGGCCCTGCCCACCACCTGTTTCTCCCTATACTACCATAGCTGTTGCTATCTTGAAAGTGCCACCTCCTGGCAGGAGGCCAACCAGAACAAAAATAGTGCATTGATCAACCAAATCTAAGGACAGATTCTATTTTACCCCCCTGCCACCTTCACTGACGCAGGTTCTGATATCCATGGCTAAGAGACCCACAGACGATTCACACCACAGGACTCGGTGCAGACAACCCCCAGTACCAACCTGGAGCCTTGTAGACTTTCTGGGTGGCTAGATCCAGAAGAGATAACAATCACTAAAGCTTGGCTCTCAGGAAGCCATGCCCTAAGGAAAAGGGAGGGAATGCTACATCAAGGGAAACAACCCATGGGACAAAAGACTCTGAGTAGTAGCCTTGAGCCCTAGACCTAGCCTACCCAAATGAGAAGAAGCCAGAAGACCAACTCTGGTCATATGACAAAACAAGGTTCTTTGACACCACCGAGAAAGCACACTAGCTCACCAGCAGTGGATCCAAACCAAGAAGAAATCTCTGATTTACCTGAAAAAGCATTCAGAAGGTTAATTATTAAGCTAATCATGGAGGCACTAGAGAAAGGCGAAGCCTGATGTAAGGAAATCCAAAAAATGATACAAGAAGTGAAGGGAGAAATATTTAATAAAATAGCATAAAGAAAAAACAATCAAAACTTCAGGAAACAATGGAAAAACTTACAGAAATGCAAAATGCTCTGGAAAGTCTCAGCAATACCATCAAACAAGCAGAAGAAAGAACTTCAGAGTTAGAAGACAAGGTTTTTGAATTAACCCAATCTGACAAGAAAAAAGGATAAGAAAATATGAACCAAGCCTCCAAGAAGTCTGGGATTATGCTAAACAACCAAATCTAAGAATAATCAACATTCCTGAGGAAAAGGACAAATCTAAAAGTTTGTAAAATATATTTGGGGGAATAATTGAGGAAAACTTCTCCAGCCTTGCTAGAGAACTAGACATCTAAATATAAGAAGCTTAAAGAACTCTTAGGAAATCCATTGCAAAAAGATAATCACCTAGGCATATTGTCATCAGGTTATCTAAAGTTAAGACAAAAGAAGTAATCTTAAAAACTTTGACGCAAAAACACCAGATAACTTATAAAGGAAAACCTATCAGATTAACAGCAGATTTCTCAGCAAAAACTCTACAAGCTAGAAGAAATATGGGCCCTATCTTCAGCCTCCTCAAACAAAACAATTATCAGCCAATAATTTTGTATCCAGCAAAGCTAAGCTTCATAAATGAGGGAAAGATACAGTTATTTTCAGACAAACAAATGCTGAGAGAATTCACCACTACCAAGCCAGCACTTCAAGAACTGCTAAAAGAAGGTCTAAATCTTGAAACAAACCCTGGAAATACATATAAACAGAACCGTTTTAAAGTATAAATCTAACGGGACCTATAAAACAAAAATATAATTTTAAAAAAAGGTGTACAGGCAACAAATAGCACAACGAATGGAATGGTACCTCACATCTCAATACTAATCTTGAATGTAAATGGCCTAAATGTTCCACTTAAAAGATACAGAATTGCAGAATGGATGAGAATTCGCTAACTATCTGTTGCCTTCAAGAGACACAACTAACACATAAGGACTCACATAAACTTACAGTAAAGGGATGGAAAATGTCATTCCATGCACATGGACACCAAAAGCAAGCAGGAGTAGCGATTCCTGTATCAGACAAAACAAAAAAAAAATTTTATTATACTATAAGTTCTGGGATACATGTGCAGAATGTGCAGGTTTATTACATAGGTATATACACATGCCATGTTGGTTTGCTGCACCCATCAACTTGTCATCTACATTAGGTATTTCTCCTAATGCTATCCCTTCCCTTGCTTCCCATGCCCAACAGACCCCAGTGTGTAATGTTTCCCTCCCTATGTCTATGTGTTCTCATTGCTCAACTCCCACTCATGAGTGAGAACATGCAATGTTTGGTTTTCTGCTCCAGTGTTAGCAGACAAAACATATTTTAAAGCAACAGCAGTTAAAAAAAGACAAAGAGAGACATTGCATAATGGTAAAAGGTCTTGTCCAACAGAAAAATATTACAATCCTAGATATATATGCACCTAACATTGAAGGTCCCAAATTTATAAAACAATTAGTAAGAGACAGCAACCCAATAATAGTGGGGAACCTCAACACTCTACTGACAGCATAAGACAGGTCATCAAGACAGGAAGTCAACAAAGAAACAACCGATTTAAATTATACCCTGGAATAAATGGACTTAACAGATATTTACAGAACATTCTATCCAACAAACACATAATATACATTCTGTTCAACAGTGCATAGAAGTTTCTCCAAGATGGCCACAAAACAAGTCTCAATAAATTTTTTAGTCCTTAAATTTTTACTAAACCATTATTTATGGATCTAACACACTTGTAAACCGTATCAGCAACATATTATTTGTCCTACCCGCTCATAACTTTTTTTGTCATGGTTAGATGATTCCCAGTAATCATACTTTAATTCTAATTATGAGACATAAGTAAGTAACAAAACGATAATACTTAATTGAATTAACAAAGGCACTTACTTCATACAAGATTAAATTAGGCCATATCAAAAGTTACTTTGCATAATCTCTTCCTGACTTTGCATCTAGTTATTTCTAAGCTAATGTGGCTAACCTCTAATTTTAAAAGAATTGTAGACATGACTTTATTATATTCCTTATGGAGAATTTCTTGATAACAATTGAATATCTTCACTATTGATTTGAATCTCCTTTTAGCCTTGGTTAGAAGTTCCAAAGCAGCTCTCTACAAGGATTCGAGGTTTGGCATCCATTTTAGTAGGTGTTGATTTACTTTCTGTTTTAACCAGTTTCCATGTAAAGCATTTAAGGCTCATTCTACTCACAAACCCTAATAATTATCCAGGTATAATGCTACTCTGCATATATCACATTACTGGTGTAAAAAGAAATCATTCATTTAACAAATAGTGATTAAAGATCTCTGTGTGCCAACGATTATGGCAGGTGTGGAAGAATCAGAATTAACTAAGATAAAACAGACATAGAAACATGTCAATGAGGAACTAACTAGAAGGGAAAGATACAGAAGGGTAGTGTTGGCACAAATCTCTGCTTTAGATAAATCAGGAAGTTTTCTAAAGAAGACAGTTTAGCTGAGATTAGAAGTAAAAGTAAGAATTTGGCTGTTGGAGCAGGGTTGGAGAGCAAATAAGAAATTAGGAGGGTTGAGCATTCCAAGCAAAGAAAACAGCAAAAGACTAGGGACGCGAAACAATTTACGGCACATTGCTTGGCTTGGATGTAGCTAGTAGAGTAGTTAGGTAGGCAACAAGTATTTATTGAATAACTACTAAGTGCCAAGCATCTTGCTTGGTTTTAGGAATTTCAGATGTAAAGAAGACAGACTCTCAGAAAGATTACAGGTAAGCTCAGAAGACTGATAGTAAAGAAATGATTTGAAGTGTATCATGTGCTTCAAAGAAGTGCTACTAAGTCCAGAAGAATAAGTTTGAAGTATCAATAAACATTGCTCCTCTCTCAAGCTTGCCTACTTTTGCCTGTCTTCATAAAAACTTGCTTTTCCTGACTCCATTCACGAACCCAACTCAAGTAGGTAGTCTCATTGCCTAAGAATACGCTTTGACATTATATTTAAAAGAAAGAATCTCTGAGGCTTTTCCTGGTTTTGTTATCATTGGTATAATTATTCAAAGCATGGAAGTGAATAATAGACCTGAAGAGAACAAAGGGTGTAAGTGGAAGAAAGGAGCAAGGCCCAGCATAGAGCTCTGAGGAGTGCACAAAGAAACTTGAGAAAGAGCTGAACAAGAAGTCAGAGTAAAACAGAATGAGAAAGAGGGTAGGCAAGTGAGGTGGAAACATAGGCAAGGCCCATATCATGAAGGACAGTGTAAATAATGGAAGAGTTTTGTTTAACTCACCCTCAACAGTTCCTTAGTAATTATATTAAATCTATAGATTGATTTGAGGAGAATATACAACTCAATATAACTAACGTGTAAGCATGTTATATCTCTTCAGTTATATAGGTTTTATTTATCTTCTTTCAGCAACGTCTCATAGTTTTCTATATACAGGTTGTGAACATATTTTGTTGACTTTATCCTTAAGTATTTTGTATATTGTGGCTACTTAATTGGTGCTTTAAATTTTCAATTCTTTATTGCTAACATATAGAAATTAAATATGCTTTTATGTTGGCCTTTTATCCTGCAACCTTGTTAAATTCATTTATTAGTTCTTATAACTTATTGAGTTTATTATACACATGATCATGTAATCTATAAATAACATTTTTCTTTGCCATCTATATGACTTATATTTATTGCTTTGCTGCATTTATTAAAATTTCTGATATGATAATAGGAGTGGTAAGGGTGAATATTGTTTTCTTCTCAATCTTAGGGGAAAAGCATGCAATCTTCCACCATGAAGTATTATGTTTGTTGTAGTTTTTTTGTAATTATCTCTTATCAGAGTCAGAACATTTTCTGTAGTCTCTGGTTTGGTGGGAATTTTTCTAATGGCTGGATGTTTAATTTTACCAAATGACTTTTTCTTCATCTTTTGGGAATGTCATATAATTTTTTTCTTTATTTTTTCTTAATGTGGTGAATTACATTAATTAATTTTTTTAAATGTTGAACCAACTTTTAAAATTAATTAATTTTTAAAAATATTGAACCAACTTTGCATTCCTAAGACAAACTTCTCTTGGTCTTGATGCATTGTCTTTTTAAAATATATTGCATGCAATTTGCTGATATTTTGATGAAGATTTTTGCACCTATATCCTTGAAAGATTATTAGTTGGTAGGATTTTTTTCCTTTGTAATGTTTTGTTACCAGGGCAATGCTAGCCTTATAAAATGAGTTGGGGAGTGTTCCCTTCTCTGTTATTTTCTGGACAAGTTTGTATAGAATCTGTATTATTTCATCTTTAAATGTTTGATGTAATTTGCCAGTGAAGCCATTTAGTGGAGTCTTCTTCTTTTTTTTTCTGAGATGAAGTCTCACTCTGTCACTTAGTCTGGAGTGCAGTGGTGTAACGTCAGCTTACCGCAACCTCCACCTCCCAGGTTCAAGCAATTCTCCTGCCTCAGCCTCCCAAGTAGCTGGGATTACAGGCATACGCCACCATGCCTGGCTAATTTCTTGTATTTTTAGTAGAAATGGGTTTTCACCATGTTAGCCAGGCTGGTCTCGGACTCTTGATCTCAGATGACCCACCTGCCTCAGCCTCCCAAAGTGCTGGGATTACGGGCTTCAGCCACTGTGCCCGACCACTGGAGTTTTCTTTTTGTGTAGTTTTTTTAACTATAAATTCATGTTCTTTAGTAAACACTGTGTATTCCAGTTATTTAAGTAAATTTGTTCTTGAGTATACTTTGATATTTTGTCTCTTTCAGAAATTTATCCATTTCATCTATGTTCCTAAGTGGTAGGTATAAAGCTATTCATGTCTTTACTATACTATGAAAATAGGTATCACCTTACTGATGCCTACTTTTATATTCCTGATATTATTAGTTTGTATTTTCTCTCTTCTTCTTGATCAGCCTATCTAAAGGTTATCTAATTTTATTCATTTTCTCAAAGAATCAACTTTTGATTTCATTGATTTTAAAAAATTTTTGTTTTCCATTTCATTAATTTGTACTCTTAGCTCTATTATTTTCTTACTACTGCTTGCTTTAGGTTTAATTTGCTCTTCTCTTACTGGTTTCTTAAAATGAAAGCTTATTGATTTAAGAACTTTGTTCATTTCTAATATGAACACTTACTACTATAAATTTCCCTCTAAATCATACTCTCTGTCACAGGAATGTTTATATATGTGTGTTCATTTTCATTCAATTTAAAATATTTACTAATTTCCTCCATGATTTCTTCTTTGACCCATATTTTATTTATATGTGTTTTGTTTAAGTTCCCGGTATTTGAGGGTTTTCCCAGATATCTTAGTATTTAGCTCAATTCTATTGTGGTTAGAAAATATGTTTTTTTATTACTTCGATTATTTTAAATTTCCTGAGGTTTGTTTTATGGCCTTAAGTATGGTCTGTCTTGGGGGACTATTCCATGTGTGATTAAGAAGAATGTATGTTCTGCTGTTTTGGGGTGCAATGCTACATAAATAGCAATTAGGTCAAGTGTTGTTCAGGTCTTCTGTGTTCTTACTGAATCACTCTGATTTTTCTATCAATTACCAACAAAAGAGTGTTGAAGTATCTAAATATAATTTTGGTTTTGTCTGTTTCTCCTTTCAGTTCTACCACTTTATGTTTTATGCATTTGAAGATCTGTTATTAGACACACATTATATTATGTCTTTGCTCTAAACTGACTCGTTACCATTATGTAATGGTTCCTTTTCTTGTTCTGAAGTCTCTGTCTGACATCCCTGTACCTAATTCAATTAGGATTTTCATATTTTATGTTTTTCTATCATTTTACTTTTATTTCGTTATTTACTTTCAGCCTACCTATGTCTTTATTGTTAAAATGGATTTCATGTAAACAGATTTTAGTCTGTTCTTGCTTTTTTATCTATAAATTTCTATAATTTAGCTCCTGTTGTTAGAACAGCATTGTCCAGTAAGGTAGCCTATAACTACATATAACTCTGAAGAGCTTGATGTACGTATGGCTGGTCTGAGTTGAGATGCATTGTAAGCTTAAAATACACATGGAATTTTAATGATTTTGTATAAAACAATGTAAAATCTCTCACTTATTTTTATTGATACATTAATATAGTATATTAATATAATTATGTATATAATTAATACAGTTAATATAATTTGCAGTGATATACATGATTTGTATAATTCTATTAAGCAAAATATACAATTAATTTAATCTGTTTTTATCTTTAATATGGCTGCTAGAAAATTTAAAATTATATTTCTGTTGAACAGCACAAGCTTAGTCATTTTTGTTTAATTGTTGACTGTTTATATGATTTATTTAAAATCTATCATCTTGCTGGTTGTTTTCCATTTGTTCTATTTGTTCTTTTTCCCCCTTTCTTCTCTTTCTCGGCCTGCTTTTTAAATAATTTATGAATTTATTTTTCTTCACTACTGGCTTATTATATATATACTTTAAAAACTTTTAAAATTCCTAAGGTTTACAGCACACACTTTAAATGTATCACAGGCTACCTTTGAATAATATACACTACTTTTGATATAGTATAAGTATATTTTATATCAAAATATTCTCTTTCTTTACTTCATTTATGTTATTTTTTCATACATTACACCTTTGCATGTGCCACAATCCATAATACATTGCTTCTATTTCTGTATTAAATAGTCAGATGTTTCTTAAAATAAGAGTAATGCCTTTTACATTTACTTTCATCTAAGGTACTTCTGGAGTTCCTCATTTCTTTGCATAGATCAAGGTTTCTCCATGTACCATTTTCTTTCCGCACGAAGAACCTCCTTTTACAATTTTTTTCAAAAGTAAAACTTTTGAAAGATTTTTTTTCTGGATATAACAATTCACATTGACAGTTTTATCTTTCATTACTTTAAAGATGTCACTCCATTGTCTCCTGGCTTGTATATTTTCTGATATAAGGTTGGCTTTAATTATTATCTCTATTCCTTTATATGTGATGTATGTTTTTTCTCTTGATGCATTCAAAATTGTTTACTTTTGGTTTCATGCATTTTTAATATGATGTGTACAGAGTTTTTTTAGTATGCTTTTGAGCTTTTTTGCATACTCTGAGCTTTTTGAATCAATATTTGTCTTATTTTGACTACTATAGCTTCCAGAATTTATTTGGTCTCATTTCATCTTTTTCCTTTCTTCAATTCCAATTGCATGTACATTAGACCATTTTTATATTAGATGAGTGCTCTTGGATGCTCTGTTACCATTCTTTCCACTCTTTTTTATCCCTTTGTGTTTAGTTTAAATGAGTTTTATTCAGCTGTTTTCAAGTTCACTGATTATTACCTGTATCAAGTCAACTGAAGTGCATTGAAGGCATCCGTTAGTTGTGTTGCTTTGCTTTTTGTTTTATAAGACTCTTTTTATGGTTTCTATCTTCTGCTAAAATTCTCCATGTGATCATGTATGTTACTCATCTTTTCAAATAAAACCTTTGATATTTTAATATAGTTATTTTTAAATCCCTGTCTGATTTCCAACCTCTAGGATATCTCTGAGTCTGATTCTATAAATTGTTTTGTCTTTTCACAATGTACTGGTTTTTCTTATCTTTATTTTTATTTATTTATTTTTTTACAAGTGTTATGTCTGATAATTTTTACTGAATACTGGACATTGTATATAGAACAGTCAAAATTGAAATAAATGCTATGAATACATAGAAATTAGCATTTTTTTCTTCTGCTAGACTATGAGTGTTGGGGTTGAGTCAGTCTAGCCAGAAATTTAAGTGGATTTTGGTTTTCTTGTTTTGATTACACTTCTCCACCAGTTTCAGTTTCCTCTAGTCTTACCTTGTGGTTAGAGTTGAAGATGCTTTGCTGAATGTTTTTTGTTTTTTTCCCAATGTTCTTGATCTACCCTCAGCTTTAAGCCTTCTTGTGCAACTATGCCACATTGAAGATCTTTCTCCACAATCTTGACTCTTTTCTACTGGTTAGCCTGCTATTGCCTGTTCATTGCTTGCTATCTGGTGAGGAGACAGGAAGTTTTTCTGTTGTCCTTGTCCAGCTTAGTCTTAGTCATATCCTGTGTGCCTGTATCTTTGGGGTAGGGCTTTCTATGATTTTGTCCCTCCTCCCATGTCAGCCAAACTCTGCCCTGCATACTTAGCCTTGTTCAGGGGTTTTCTGAATCTTTCCCATCAATAAAGACCTCTAATGGTATTGATAGAAATTTGTTGTCCAGAATTTTTTTATACCCCTCTTTAATGAGTAAGGGTATTTTTTTTGTTGTTGATCCACCAGCCACAGTGGTACGTTATCTGTGTCCTGAGTACCAGCATTAGCTGCTTCCATCTCTGTTGCTTCAGGCCATTATTTCGTGAGGGTTCAGAAACGCTTCTTGTCATCTCCACAGTAGTGCCCAATCTGTTTCAGTGAGCTGACACCACTGAAGGAAGGTCTTTCTGGTCTCTTGGCCTGCACCCAATCTTTTTTTTAGCAATGGAAACCAATGGAAAAGCATTTGCAAGTTAAGTACAAACTCCCTTTGCGTCTGTAACTCCCAGGGATCTGTTCTATCATGCTAGCCTACACTCCACCTTTCTATACATCTCTTAAAATTTTAGCTGGTGCATGTCATCTTTTTCCCCGTGCTTGTTTTCTTCATGTCGTAGATGAACCATTTTGTACATTATTTTGCTGCTTGGAGGGGCTGGTCTGTTTTTGAGCTTCAGGCCCCTTGATTGTCCTATAATCTTAGCTCTCTTAACCAGTTCAAGAAAATGTATGAGTTTGTAACTCATTGTTACAAACTTTCATTGTTATGGTAGAAACATCACTTTTTTTCTCCCATTTGCAATACCTTAAGAGAATGCAGAACTTTTTCTTCATTATTGAAAGATATTTTTCTGGATATGGAAATCTAGGTTAAAATTTTTTTTGTTGTTCTTTAATGAGGTTTCTCTATAATCTACTGGCCTGCATGATTTTTGATAAAAAGTCTGCTGCTGTTTCTTAATCTTTGTTCCTTTGAGCATAACGTGTCTTTTATCTCTGAGTACTTTTAAGATATTCATTTTATCACTAATTTTTAGTAATTTGATTATGATGTGTCTTGATATGTTTTGCTTTATGTTTACGTTGCTTGAGGCTCATTGAAGTTCTTGGATCTGTGGGTGTATATTGTTCATTAAATTTGGAGAAATTGCGGCTATTTTTTAAAAATATTTTTCTATTTTCCCCTCCCATTTTGATAGTCCAAGTACACATATGATACTATTTAATTTAATTAATTACTTAATAATCCTATGTTTATATTTTTCAGTGTGTTCTCTCATTCATTTAATTTTGGTTAGTTTCTATTGCTGTATCAAATGCACTAATCTTTTTTTCTGCAGTGTATGTTATGCTATTAGTCTCATTCAGTTACTTTTCATTTTACATCATGTATTTTCATCTATAGAGGTTTAGTTTGTTTATTTAAAATATCATTTTTCCAAGTATTATTTTCATGTTTTCATCTACCTTGTTAAACATATAAATATATTTGTAATACCTATCTTAACATCCTTATCAGCTAATTCTATCTCTCTTGTTCTGAATCTGTATCTGTTGGTTTATTATTCTCCTGCTTATAGGTTGCATTTTCCTGCTTCTTTGCATGATTGGAAATGTTTGATTGGATGCTGACATTATGAATTTTACATTGTTAGATGCTGGATTTTTTTGTACTCATTTAAACAGTGGATTTTGTTACTTAGAAATCAATATTTGGTCCTTTTGAGGTTTGCTTTTAAGCTTTATGAGACAGATGCAGCATAGCTTTAGTTTAGGCTAAATTGTCCCCATTACTGAGGCACTATCCTTCTGAGGACCCTAATACATGCCCATGTATTAGGAGGATATGTCTGGGTAAAGTTAAAAATTACTTAACCTATTTCTTTTTGAGAGTTCTTTCTCAGCCTCAGGCAATTCCTTCCATGCATTCACAGATCATTATGCAGCCTTAACACTTGTGGAGAACCCTAGGAAGATCTGGGGTGCTCTATTCTAGATACCTTCTTCTCTCTGAAGTCCAAGCTCTGTAACTTCAACTTAGCAAGACGCCAGACTTTGTTTCGGCAGTCTTTCACCTTTCTATGACCTAGAAACCCTTTCTTCAGGCTGTAAGATGAGACAATCAAAAGGCTTACTATGAAATTGGGTGTAGTGGTGCATATGTGTAGTTCTAGCTACTCAGGAGGCTGAGGCACTAGGACCCCTGGAGTCCAGGGGTTCGAGACTCAGCTGAGCAACTAATGCAAAACCTCGTCTATAAAAAATAAAAAGAACTCTTCGATTAGTCTCCTTTCTCTCAGAGATCAGTGCCCTATACTGCTTATTGTCTGAATGCCTAAATATTGTTTTTGACCAATTTTAATATGTTTAAAGTGGTAAGTTAAATAACACTCACTTTATCATTTCTAAAAGTCGATGTGGCCCACTTAAAGATTTTAAAGTAGAGAGAAAACTGTGAAAAATGTAGTTAAATCACTCTGATGGGTAAATAAGGTATTAATTGGATGGATGTGAGTGAGACTAGAAATGAAAATCAGGTTAAGATACTAATATTTCCAGTAACAGGCAGTATCAGCATGAATTTTTGGCAGTAGACACTAGCATAGATAATAAGTGACAGATACAATAAATATTTAGGGCAATAGAAACTAGTGACTGATTGAATCTGGGAAAATCAAATGAGATAACGAGCACAAAATATTTTTCAAACATCTATTTAAACATTCATTAAATAACTACTGCATACCCAGTCTGATGGGTTAACAGAGTACTAATATAAGCAAGACATGGTACTTCGGCTAAGAGAATTAGCAGACTTATCATTATAAAATAATGCAGAGGCTACCATAATGTAAGTATAAACAAGATGCTATATTATACAAATAGTGACACTCTAACAATTGAGGGGAGTCAAGGAAGCCCTAAAGAGACAGTCATATATGAGATAGTTCTGGAAGAATAATGGGAGCTTTTCAGACAGATAACAAGAGAAAGGATATCCAGAAAAAAAAAATAATAAAAGCATTGTGATTTCCAAGAATAAAAATAGTATTACTATAAATGAAGTCTTGAATATATTGTACACTCAATGTGTGTAAACATAAAAGTATAAAATTTTCAAAGCAAGATACTATTATTGCATCTTCAATAATTATTTCTATAGACATATAAATATATCATGGGAAATGTGGAAATAAGTTTTGGTGATGCCATGGTACTCGAAGTATACTCTGTTTCATCAGTTACACAGCACGGAAGAAATCAATATTTATGCCTACTTCTAATCCAGGATACAACAAATGCAATTACTTTAAAATGCCTGCATTCATATACAAAGATAATGTTCAAACAATCCATGCACTTTAAAAGAAATAGAAATAAATATTTGAAATAGCTCTAAGAAATAAAGAAAATGTTATATAGCATTCATTATTTTAAAATTGTTTTTATGTGGATGCATTCCATTAGCAATCATTGCTACACAGCAAAATAACGTTCTTTTTATTTGCCTCCACATCCCTTAGTAACAAATAGAAATTCTTCTCAATATTTTGATTTTAAGCATTCTGATATTAACTTTGACTTAATCTACCTGCTTTCTATATGGAATTCCCATTCTCATGCATGCCTGTTGTTCTCCAGGCAAGAACCCCTTTTAACCCTCTTCAGAAAATGTCTCCAGGCTGTTGCTTTCTGGTAGAGGTTAGCCACCTGGCAGTGCAGTGTGGTGGTGATGTCTGTGGCTGTAGCTGCTTCTCAAACAGATGCTCAGCTGTCTTTTATTGTTCGACATTAACCTTCACTAGCAGAAGTGCCAGAAACAATTTCTGAGCCTTTGCAGGGGGGATCAGGGGCATGACTGATTTTGCACTGTAAATCAGGTTGTATCTCGGCTTTTTCCCCCCCTGCAGCCTCAGCTTTCCTGAGTCTGTAAGTCAATTGTCATTTGTCTTTCTTCTTTGCAGCTTTCTATATTTTGGTGGTATTGTTTGGTTCTTGTTCTCTTTGTCCTTGTGAGTTTATACTTTATTTTGTAAAATCCCTTTACTATCACTGTAGCGGGCCTTTAGCAGGGAGCTAAAAAATGCATATGTTCAACATTTCCTCTTTAACTGGAAGTCTTTCATCTCATTCTTTCTCAATATCTATGTCTGTGTATTTTATAATGTACATAATGTATTTGGGTAAAGATACAAATAAATATCTACATATCACATTGCTTAGTTTAAATTATTTTTTCGTCTTCTTACAAGTTGTAGTGTATAATTATAAGGTTCAATGACCTCTGCTCTGTCTGATCCCTGAATGGCGTTGTCTTCCAAGGATCAGAGTTTGGCTTTTCCTCTTTTCGTGTTCATACTCCCCACAGGTGATCTTATTTAGAGCCAATGTTGATGACTCTAAAATTTATACGTTTAGCCATGACTTAGCTCCAGATTTCACTTGATATCATCACTTGGATGTCTAATGGACACCTCACATGAACATTCAAAATAGAACTCTTGGTTCCCACAACTCCACACCTCACACAAACTACACTCATCCAGGTCACCTCAGTTATTCAGTCAAAAATTTATACTGAATTTGATTGCGCTATGATTCCAAAGCTTGAGAATGCAACACCAAAACAAAACTGAAAAGATTGCTGTGACGCAGTTTATGTTCTGTAAGCAAAAAGGAAGAGACAACAAAGAAATATAAAAATAAATATGTATCTTGGGTTTCTATCTATTTACATTTATCTAGGTTAAGTGCTATTGAGAAAAATAAAGCTAGGTAAGAAGAATGGGTAGTAATGGGGTGTGTGTATGTGTGTGTGTATCTGTGTTGTGTATGTGTGTGTTTTGTTATCTCTTCTTTCCAGCTTCCGAAATTTTGTCATTAGTGTCTTCTTTGTTCTTTTTGTCTTTGTGAGTTTATAGGCTTAAAATACAACCGTTAACTGGAATTTAGTGAAGGTAGAAGAGGGTCCTAAGGGAAATGCACATGTTCACTCTTCCGTGTTTGCCTGTGAGTTAATGTTAAGGGAATGTCCTTAAGATAAGATGATATTCAAGCAGAAACCTGAAAAAAGTGAGGAACTAAGCCATGCAAAAAACTGAAATAAGAGCATTCCAGATGGAGGGAGCTGCAGGTGATAAAACCCCTAAATTAGGAGTATGCTTTCTGTGTTAACAACGATAAGTCTAGTGTTACTGAAGTGGAGTTGAGAGGTAGGATGGGAAGAGAAGCCTGTAAGAAAAGGAGGTAAGGGAGGTGGCATGGGACCAGATCATATATTGGAAGGCAAGGCAAGAATTTTACTTTTTATTGAGAGTGAAATAGGAAGCCCTTGGAAAATTTAAAGCAGATATCATTAAAATTATGTTTAGTTAAATCACCTGGGCTGCTATAAAGTATCCTGTAGAGAGACAAAAGCAGAACCAGGGACACCAATTAGGAGAGTATAGGCAAAAGATGGCTTGAACTAGAATTTGTGGCAATAGACAAGATAGATTTTACTGATGGACGAGACAATACAAGAGCCAAGCATATTCCAAGGTTTTTAATTTGAGAAAAATGGAATTATGGTGTTACTGAGATTGTGAATACTGCAGGTGGAACAGATTTGTGCGGGTGGATGGGGGGAGGAATGGAAGCTCAGTTGGACATCTTAAATTTGAAATAATTATTAACTAGATAGTGATGTTGAGTGGTTGGAAATCTAGGATGTGAAGGAGAAGTCAGGTGGCTAATCTAATTGGAGCTCATCAGTATTTGCACAGAATTTAAATACTGTTGTTAAAGAGTGGCCAGTGAAATAGGACAACCAAGAGAAGTTGGTCCCTGGAGGATAAATAAGAGAAGCATTTCTATGAGAAGGGCATAATGAACTCTTGTTAAATGCTGCTGAGAAGATGAATCAGATGAAGTCTAAGAAATGAGAATTATGTTGACAATATGGAGGTTATCGATAATCTTGAAAAAGGAAATTTCAGTAAAATGAAGGGAGTGAACACCTAACTAGAATGCTACAGATAGCGACTGATGACTCAGGAAGACAGAAGTTATCTGCTGTAGCAAGGTACACAAGTACTTGAGAAAGAGGAAATGTGGAGCTCAGATGGAGATGGTGGTCTTAGGTAGTAAACCAGACAATTTATCCATTGCAGCTGGAGGGAAGGCAAGAGGCTGTTAGTAGTAGATTGCCAAATGTGACCAGAGATGTGGAACCTCACTTTTGGTTGAAATAGCAAGCAAGGTTATTATCAGCTGAGAAAATGGATAGTGGAAAGATGTTGAAGGTCAAAGGAAAGAGAAGATGCAAAATACTTATTTAAGAGAGTAGGAAGGTGAATTAACTAGGAAATTATTATATAAAACTATAGTGGGAAATTATATTGTAACATATGGCATGATTAAAAGCCACTTGAAGATTTAGATCATAAAGAGAGATCAGTCAGCTTGGTCTGGTGATTTTTCTCCATCCATGTTTCTTTGCTCAGGTACAGGTGAAAAGTCAATAGAGATGTAGATTTGACCAGGTTTGGAGTTTGGCCAGGCAAGTCTGATGGAGAGGTGTAAGCAATCCATCTTCCATACAGCAGCCAGAGTCGGGATGCACCCGCTTCAGCCTCCCAACAAACTATCTTTAAGTATTGGGAAGCTGTCAAGCTCATAGTAGGAAATAAAAATTTTCCAAAACTTAATTTATATTTGAAAACTTAAATTTTTTATTGTGAGTTGTTTCTTTTGAAGTAACAGACTTACTTTTTTCATTTTTTGAAAAAAAGTATTTGCAAAATTCCTAAGTCTGAATAATCATAGTTGTCAGCCAGTTGTTCTTTCAAGTCATAATGATGTTTCATGAAGAAAGTGACTAATTCAGCTTTCAGATAATGAGAAAAGTGTTTTTTCTCAAAATGGCCATTGTACTTCAGCATGTATACTTTCCATTTTACCACAAAATACAAAAAGATTTAAATTCAAGGGTTGAGATTTAATAAAATTTTATTTTTTACTGCTCCAGTAAGGATGTTCTTAATAACTAAAAGCGACATTATTATTATTTTTTGTTTTTGTTTTTACTGTGAGTATATGTCAGTCAAGGACACAGTGTCCATTGATATAGTTTGGTGCTATTGCCTTGACTCATGCTAAGACACTAGCAATTTTACCCACTATTGCTTTTGCACCATCAATGCGGATATCAACACAGTAGGAAAAGAACATCTCAAAATTGTTATGGATATAGTTCTTATCTCACAGATCCCCTGAAAGGGTCTCAGGATTTTAGGCATTCACAGATCATATAAGAACACATGATAGCCTGGCACATAGTAGGAAGTCATTAAAATGTTTGTAATATAAATGAGGGGTTATATTATTTTGCTACTTAAGTCTGTTATTGATTAGGCAACTACTTGTTCTAAAAGTAATTAAATCTCATAATTTATCATTTTGTTAGAAATGTTTTGTAAAAGAAAAAATAGGGAGTCATTTACTCAAAAGTACATATCAATATCTATCTTTACGCGGAATTGTGTAGACACTGCACATATTGAGTTAGGCATACTTCCTGTCTTGAGAAGGTTATCAGCGTTGTAGACATAAAGGGCATAAACAGAGATAATATTGAACAGTATGTTAAATTAGTTAATACTGTCAACTTGTAGAAAGAAAACCACATATTAGATATCATTAATGTCTAAGTCCTTTAGGGAAAAAATTTAAAACACTACTAAATAAAATTAAATAAGACCTGAATAAATGGAGAACTGCATTTAGATGAAGTGACTTAACAATGTAAATATGTCAACTATCCTGAGATTACTCTAAAAATTCATCTGCAATCCTGATCCAAATGTCAGTTGTAATAGACAAATAGATGAATGGAATAGACATAAGAAACAGACAAAGGAATGATAACTGTACTATGGAAGAAACTCCTAGAATTAGCATGACTAAAAACCTAGAAAGATGGAAAATATATGGATAATTAGTACATTATCTCAGTAAGCAGAAAATAAATTTAACAGTGAGATACTACTTTACATCCATCATATGGGAAAAAATTGCCCATTTTGGTAATATTAATTGTTCATGGATAAATGAGAAATTCTTCATATTTGGCTACTGCCATTTTGAAGAACAATCTGGCAAAGTCATTGTACATATATCATATAATTATCTGATCTCACTCCTAAAGAGAAAGGGAGAGATGATTAAAATCTTATAAAAAGAATGTAAGATAATATGTTATTTCACAACACTGTTTATGAAGGCAGGGAATTGGAAGCAATATTGTCCATTATTAGAGGAATATACAATAATAATGCTGTAGAGGCATACTACTGAATACCATGTGATGGTTAGAAACAACATAGATTTTTAAAATGTAATGCTTTTTGAAAAACAGAAGAAACTGAGTTCTATTTAAAAATATAATACACAAAAAATGACACTACATCCTTCTAAAGATACATATAAATATGAGAACATATGTCAAACACATTAGAGCAGTTACCCCTTTGGGAGTAGAATATGATAACAAGAAAAAATCAGCTTAAAATTGCTCTTTTTTTTTCACTTTGCTCAGATCAATGATGATAATATGCCATGAACCAGAGTCTGCATCTATCTCACTCTCCTATTTTTTTAAATAAAAGAAAGAAAACTATAGATATTGTAAAATAGTAACCTATTCAGGTTGTCTGCACATTTACACAAGGTTAAATAGAAAAATTTGTTACCTACCTCTTTTTTGATTAATCAGGGAATTAGACAGACAACTATAGAGTTTTTAAAGGCTGAAAGAAGATCTCAATAATTTAGGCTCTCTAGTTCCCTAACTGCAAGTATATCTGCTCTGCAGCCATACCAAACTGATGCGTTTATTTTCCTCCAGCTTAGCAGCAAAGGAGATGCCACATCTTCCTTCTAATAGCCTGTTTTAATATTTAACTAACAACCCTATCAGTAAATTCCTTCTCATGTCTGTACTATGAGATGTATTATGAGTAATGTCCACTATTACTTTCAAGTCATTTCTCAGAGAAGGTGAATACAAGTTGGTCTACATTTTTTCTTGTAATAAGGTTTCATGCATTGGAAGGCCATTATTGTTTCCATATTAATTAATTTGAACTCCTCCTATCTTTTCCCATGGTTCTTATTTATTCAACACTTTAATCATATTATTAATCTATTCCATACTCCTCAACTTCACAGCATCCTTATCAAGGTAAAGAGACAAAAACTGGGTGCAACACTGATTCTACGGTGTGCCTAATCAAGAGAGAGAAATTATTTTCAACTATTGCTTTCATGAGTCCTCAAAGATAACAATGGCTGGGGAATCTCATCAACTATTTTCTTTATGAATTTTAATTATAACAATCCCCTTAATATGTATAACAAACCCCAATAATATGTATAAGTTTTATTATTACAAAGCATTGTCATATTTTTTTTTTCCAATAGCTCAATAACAACAGAAAAGACGCCATGATTCTCTGCACAGATGAGTAATGTAAAGTGCAAAGAGGTTACCACAACGTGCCTGTGATCACTGAGCTAGTAAGTACCGGAGGTAGAACCTCCCGTTCTAAGTATGTAGGATGCATGTAATGTGCTTGAATGGGACACAGCATAGAGCAAGAGAGAAAGCATAAATCTGTTGACAGAGGACTTGGACTTAGACCCTAGCTCTGTCACTGGCAGTCTTGTGGCCAGAAATAATAATAGAGTTGATATGGACATTGTGGTGCAATCAACTCTCTAAACTTTTATTGTCATATTTTCCTTGTTCTGATAAGTTGAATACATCTGACTTTAAAAGGTTCTTTCAAGATGATTTTTCTTCTCTTTTCTGCCCCCACATCACCAGTTTATTTTTCATGAAAATATGTTCTTTTTTGTTATTTGTAGTTGCTTGGCTTTTTTTTTCCTGTTTTACCTGAAGTAACATTTCTTAGCTCCTCCTGTTTCTTAGATTTTTAGTGACAAAATGAGGAAAATCAGGAAACATTTGCTCTGACACCCTTTTCCTTCCATGGACTGTATAATTAGTCCAGTCTTAAGATATTTATAGAAAACAGACAAAAAACTAAAAAGCATTACATATTTATACTCCCTTATATTTGTGGTTTTGAAGCTGTGGAAGATGGAGCAAATGACCCCAGAATCAAAGAAGAAAATTTTTAAAAAATCAACATAATTTTGTCATATTTAGTGACTTTTTAAACCTTCAAAAGTTAGTGTTGGAGGGCAAAATTTCAGAATGTGTCAGTGATCCACCATTGCAACACTTTTGTTTATTGAATATAATCATAGTATTTGTACCCCCAGTTTTCCTACCTGGAGTTCCAGAAAGTCCTCACAGAAGATAAGCAATATATAAACTTTATTTTTTTGGCTATGTAACATCTAGAAGTGTCTGCCTAACACTCCTCTTCTAGATGATTCTCTGTTTTCATCCACATAATTAACATTGATCCAGGGCCTCTCTCCATGTTTCCGGTTTCCTGAGATTTAGCTATATCCCTGATCTACTTATGATTTGGTTGTTCAAGACTTTCTTGGATTACATGAACCAATTTAATTTTCCTTTTGCCTGAAAGAGGTGACATTGATAAATCTCTCACTACGTAATACCTGCTACAAATGAGATTTACATGGTTAAGGTGATGTATTTTGGATGGGCTGCTGAGCTGAGCAGGTCAAGTGGGAAAGCATAAAGCAGGAACAAGTGGTCTGGCAAAAGTAACTCTAAGCTGATGTCAAAGAAAAAAATCATCCATTGGAAGATGTAGGAACTTTACATAATGAGTATTAAAGAGTTCAGGCATCAGCAACATAGCATTAAAAGAACAATCAAGTGAACTGCCTCACAGCTATCTCTGCTTTCATAGATACTATGAGATATTATACAGATATTATAAATGTATTAGAGGTATTTTAGATCAGAGATATGATAACCGTATTAACTATACAATTGCCTTGATTTGACTGTAATTATTTAGTGTAGCTTCAACTCTTCAACCCTATAACCCTTTCAATGTGCTTTCATACCTAACTTTCAAAAGTGCCACAGGATCCTAAAAGATTTGAGGACTCAAACTAACATACAAAAAAAAAAAAAAATGTTGTTGAGACACACCCTATTTTCTCAATTCTATGTCTTTTCTCTCCACATTTAATGTGTCTGTAGTTGGAATATATTTCACACTGATATTTTATTTAAAACTCACCAGCCCTCAGGGAAAATAAGACTGTCTTATTTTCAATAAGACATAGGTTTGCACACGAAAGACTGTGTCACTGTCTGTGCATGTGCAAACCTATGTATTGAAAGAATCTGTTCAACTCAGTTATTTGATGTTTGAATTTTAAGTTAAATTGGAATCTTACTTTTGTGAAGCAAAAGCCATTCACTAAAATGCTGAACATCTACCTGTTAAAAGCTTCTAGTTAACTTTTAAGAAAAGTGATTTTTTAATTTAAATAAAAAGCTGTGATTTTATCCAAATAAGATGTGCAGAAAAAACACTCATATCCCTCAATATACCTAGAAACTCTCCTATCAAGTCTAAGAATGCTAAAGAGGTCAAGGTTTAAGCATAGATTATGAAATGCCATGGGTTATCATGGTATTATCCATAATAATTTATAATAGCTTAACAGAATTCTGAAAAATTATACATAGGACACATAGAAGATTTACTCTCATACCCTAATTTGCTGCTGAAATTAAAAAGACATGTAATTGTACAGATAAAAATAATTATTGGCAGTTAAGATAAATTATCTTTATTTAATATAATTGTTTTTCCTTCTTGAAACCTACTGTAAAATGGATAAAGTATGTCAGATTGCTAGCATCTGACAATTGAGGGTTTTATGTATTTTTTTCTATCCTAGCAGGCCACTAGTTGTGATTAGAGCATCTATTTTTCAAATACATGTATCTACAAAAAATAATGTTGGATTAAATACACCTGGGTCCAATTGAATTCCTCAACAAATAATTTTATTCTCTTCATTCTCAAAAACTTCCAGGACGTAATTAGTTACTGCATTGTTAATTGAAGGTTCTGTGAATTTCTGCTATCATATTTTAAAAATTTCTTTTAGGAAAAGTTTTTAAAGTTCTTATAAGACATTTCCACCAGGTAGTCTACTGAAAGCAATTGGTGATAATTAAGTGAATTTAACTGCCACTTTAGGGACTCTTTTAAAAGTCTCATAGAGATTGGAAGTTTGTTTGGATTGAAACGAGAAGAAATCTTCAACTTTCAAACGTTTCAATGACACATTTCTATAAAAAATGTAAAGCTTGGCTGGGCATGGTGGCTCACACCTATAATCCCAGCACTTTGAGAGGCTGAGGCCAGGAATTTGAGACCAACCCGGCCAATATGGCAAAACCCCGTCTCTACCAAAAATACAAAAATTAGCTGAGTGGGCTAATTTATATTCCCAGCTACTTGGGAGACTGAGGTGGGAAGATTACTTGAACCCGGGAGGTAGAGTTTGCAGCGAGCTGAGATGGCGCCACTGCTCTCCAGCCTTGGTGACAGAGCGATACTCTCTCCGAGAAAAAAAAAAAAAAAAAAAAAAAAAGTAAGCCTTAATCTTTGAGGCTGCTGATAACTGTAATGGGAAGATCATTAGTAAGGCTAATAGTAAATTTAGCCAGTCTACATAATAGCCATTACATAACGTTGAGTTTCTTCCAGTATCAATTGACCTGAGAATAGGTGATCTCTAGTTCAGAGTTGCAACAGTATTGGAACTTTTTATTTTAGAACCTGTCATTTAATAGACCTCCATAGCCTATATAGAATATGTGTATATGTCAAAAACACATAGCTTTCTTGCGTCTTTCATATTTTTTTCATGAATAATTGTGCCTAGATATGTTAATGTCAGTATGACCTTTTGTAAAGCAAAGTTTCATTATATAAAGATATTTAATTTTTAAAGAGCAATTAAATACCTTTGCTTATCAGGATCCTGGTAAAAAGCAGTGTGGAGTAGGTAGCTTGATACTGACAGATCAGATTCAGTTCCTTTGAACTGCTTAAGTTTCCACAGGGATGGATCTTAAAATAATTGGCATATCATTTTGAGATACTGCAACTTCTTGTTTTTGCCCCATGTGCCACCAACTGCCCACCATCATTAATCAAGAGAAGCCACAGGCAAGCATAACCAGACTGTATCATCTTTGTCATTATTATCATGGTCCATAAATTAAGAGAACACATTAAAAGAATTTCCTGCGAACATATGCTACTTTTAAGATTACAATAGCTGGTATTAAATTTAGCTCCTTTCAGAATTCTGACATTTTATATTGTATAGATAAATAATTTCCTTTCTGGGTGAAAAATACTTCACTTAATACAATAAGTACATTGAACAAACTCACTTAAATAATTAAGGTAACAAGTTTATAAAGTATATATGGGATACTTCTTTTCACACAAAAGAAGACTTGATTTACAAAACTCCATCTGGAAGCTCTATTTATTGGATGGGGCAATTGACAAGTCAGATATTAATATATACCCCAATATTAGCAGTGTAATAAAGTGCTTCAATGATAAAAGAAAGTACTTCCTTATTGAAATACTTTTATTTAGGTATATTAATGACTCTTTATTGGGAAACTCCTTTTTTGATACAGACTGCTTAGTTGTTGGATTAAAAAAATCAAAATGGGGCTGGGCGCGGTGGCTCAAGCCTGTAATCCCAGCACTTTGGGAGGCTGAGACAGGTGGATCACAAGGTCAAGAGAGCGAGACTATCCTGGTCAACATGGTGAAACCCCGTCTCTACTAAAAATACAAAAATTAGCTGGGCATGGTGGTGCGTGCCTGTAATCCCAGCTACTCAGGAGGCTGAGGCAGGAGAATTGCCTGAACTCAGGAGCCGGAGGTTGCAGTGAGCTGAGACCGCGCCATTGCACTCCAGCCTGGGTATCAAGAGTGAAACTCGGTCTCAAAAAAAAAAAAAAAAAAAAAAAAAAAAAAAAAAAAGGAAACTGCCAAAGGGAGAAGTCTGTGTAATTTCACTATGAGACATGGCATGAAAAATAAAGTACATGAATGGATAATGGAACTTTGTTTAGGGATGACCTTATGGTTACTATTCTTTTCACCAAAGAAACGTTCCCCGGTATCAAAAATGAAACCAAAGGAAAATGCTGCTTACCAGAAGTAAACCCATGCAGATACGGTCAAGCTATCTTCGACAAAGGCAGCAAGGATACACAGTGAGAGAAAAAAATAGCCTCTTCAAAAAATGGTGGTGGATGCAGTTTTGTTACACGAGTAGTGAACTAAAAAATTTTTAAATGACGTTGGAAAAACTCAATAGCTACATGCAAGAAAAGTGAAATGAGATTCTTATATCATATGCAAAAATGAATTAAAGATTTAAATAGAAGACCTAAAACCATGAAAATCCTAGAAGAAGACACAGGGAAAAAGCTGCATGACAGTGACCTTGGTAATTTTTTGGATATACCATCAATAGCATAAGCAACCAAAACAAAAACAAACAAGTGAGACTACATCAAACTAGAAAGTCTCTGCACAAAAAAGGAAACAATTAACAAAATGAAAAGGCAGCCTACAGAATCGGAAAAAATATTTGCAAACTGTATCCATTAAGGAGTTAGTATTCAAAATCTAAAAGGAACTCATACAACTCAATTGCAAATAACCCAATTAGTGGGCAAAGGGCCTGAATAGAAAGTTTTCCAAAGAAGACACAAAAATGGCCAACAGATATGTGAAACGATGCTCAACATCACTAATTGTGATGGTAAATATTGATTGTCGAATTGATTGGACTGCTGGATGTAAAATATTGTTCCTGGGTGTGTCTGTGAGGGTGTTGCCAAAGGAGATTAACATTTGAGTCAGTGAACTGAGAAAGGCAGACCCACGCTCAATCTTGGTGGGCACCAACTAATCAGCTGCCAGAGCGGCTAGGATAAAAGCAGGCAGAGGAATGTGGAAGGACCAGACTGGCTTAATCTTCTGGCATACATCTTTTTGCCATGCTGGATGCTTCCTGCCCTTGAACATGGGACTCCCAGTTCTTCAGCTTTTGGACTCTATAACCTTTGACCACGAACTGAAGGCTGCACTGTTGGCTTCCCTAATTTTGGGGTTTCGGGATTCAGACTGGCTTCCTTGCTCCTCAGCTTGCAGACAGCCTATTGTGGAACTTCACCTTTTGATAGTGTGAGTCAATACTCCTTAATAAACTCCCCTTTATATACATCTATCCTATTAGTTCTGTCCTTCTAGACAACCCTGATTAATACACTAATCATCAGGGGTAGATAAAACCATAACAAGATATCATTTTACTCCTGTTAGGAAGGCTATTATCAAAACATCAAAAGATAACAAGTGTTGGTGAGAATGTGGAGAAAACCTATTCTCTGTAATTGGTAGAGACATTATAGAAAAGAGTATGAATTTTTCTTAAAAAAATTAAAATAGAACTACCATATGAGCCAGCAATCCCACTCCTAGGTATACATCCAAAAGAAATGAAATTAGTTTGTCAAAGAGATATCTGCATTTCCATGTATACTTTAGCATTATTCACTGTAGACAAGATGTGGAAATGGCCTACGTGCCTGTCAACCGATGAAAAGAAAAGAAAATGTGGTGTGTATGTATGTGGTGTGTATGTATGTATGTATATATACACATACATACACATACATACACACCACATACACACCACATACACAATGGAATAATATTCAGCCATGAAACAGAAGGAAATCCTGCCAATTGCAACAAATAGATGCACCTGGTTGACATCACTCTAAGTGAAATATGCCAGACACAGAAATACAAACACCACACGATTTGAATTATACGTGGAATCTAAGAAAGGTGAAATCATGGAAACAAAGAGTAGATGGGTGGTTACCAGAGGCGAAAGGTGAGGAAAATAGGAAGATTTTTTTCAAAGGGTAAAAACTTGCAGGTATAAGAAGAATAAGTCCTAGAGACCTAATGTACAGCATGATGACTATAGTTAATAATAATATATTATTTATTGGAAATTTGCTAAGAGAATAGATCTTAAGTATTCTTACCACAGGGAAAAAGGTAACTATATGAGGTGATGGATATGTTAGCCTGATGGTGGTAATAATTTCACGATGTATGCATATAGTAAAACATTACATTGCATACCTTGAATATATATAAATTTTATTTGTCAATTATACCTCAATAAAGCTGAAAAAAAGATCATGCTTAATAAGAACAAGTCAAAAATAATGAAGTGGACTTTATTATGAAAAGAAGCTGTTTTAGAGCTTCTGGTTTATTAGAAATAACACAGAAATAATAACATTTTCCTGACATGAATAATGATAGACTGAATTATTATAAAATGATCAAAATGATTAGTCTGCATTCTGAGATCTGGTGCTGTTTGGTTGGAAAGAAAAAAACATAGAAAAAAAATTTACTTTGAGAAAGAGTAATGTGATTTTAAAAAAATCATTCAAGTCTTGATACATACATACATTTATCTTACCAAATTGGCTGCATGATTTAGCATAGACATATGGCAAACTAGCACCTAGTTGCTTTTCCTTGAAAGATGGACCATGTAAATGAGGCATTTAGTCTCTTTTTTTTTTTATGTCAGTGTCCTAGAAATGTTTTATAACCTTAAACAAAAGTTTTGTCTAAATATGTTCTTATTTTTGTTTTTTAACATAAGAAATACAAACCAAATATAAGATAGATTTTTTTAAGCTACTGAAAGACCAGATTATCCTTTTATTAAACAATTAGCTATAATTTGGGACACAGCAAAAGACCATTGGGCCAAAAATGTCCACTCTGAGCCCTGAATGATCTAGATTCCTAATTCACCCTCAGAGGATAATTTTATGGGGAGTATTGTTCTGTAGCACTTTGATAGTGGGTCTCATTTTGCTGTTTCTCTACTCTGCGAAGGGACTACATGGAAGACTCTTAGCATTTTAGGGATTTAAAACTCCTCTTTGAGTGTCAATTAAAAGTTATGGAGTCCGGCCGGGTGCGGTGGCTCACGCCTGTAATCCCAGCACTTTGGGAGGCCGAGGCGGGTGGATCACGAGGTCAAGAGATCGAGACCATCCTGGTCAACATGGTGAAACCCCGTCTCTACTAAAAATGCAAAAAATCAGCTGGGCATGGTGGTGCGTGCCTGTAATCCCAACTACTCAGGAGGCTGAGGCAGGAGAATTTCCTGAACCCAGGAGGCAGAGGTTGCGGTGAGCCGAGATCGCACCATTGCACTCCAGCCTGGGTAACAAGAGCAAAACTCTGTCTCAAAAAAAAAAAAAAAGAAAAAGTTATGCAATCCATGTACAGAAAAAAAGAACACATACACAAACATTTACAAACAATTTCAAGATGTTCATACTGTCCAAAGCACCTGTGTACCTGGTCCCAGGTTAAGAAACTATTTCACAATGTCAAATGTGTTGTGAACTTGCTGTGAGCACACATTTTTCCCTGTCACTGAAGTCTGTATAATTTCCATAATATGATATTCTCACTACCAGTGGGTATAATGCCTACTGGAGGATAGAACAGCAGAGGAGAAGAGCTTTGTCAGCCTGTAGTAAACCCCAGAAAGGTACATACTAGCACACAAAAGGGATGCTAGTATGTAGCAAAAAGTAGCAAACTCTACATATTAGACATTCTGTCATTACGCACCCGCAGAAGTCAAACCTACAATTTGTCTAATGTTCAAATTTTAGTACTTGATTTTACAATGCTTTTATTGAACAAATATATACTTTACATAATTAATTGTAGAAGACTTTATATTTTTCCTCTATTAAATGGTTAAAAACATGTCTTCATGGCATTGCAACTTACCCTGGTGGCAAAAAAGAAAAAAAAAAAAGAAAAAAGAAAGAAAAGAAAAAGAAAACAAAAGAGAATAGGCTTGTTTCCAAGCTTTTCTGCAAAGAATAGTGCAGTGGTGAAGAATTAGGCACAGCAGTTAAATCTTTTGCTTAGATTTTTAAAAAACAATTAGGGAATGCATTCATCATACAACGTCTTACTGTCAAATTGGTCCCAATAGCTTACACTGAAGACCTTTAATGAAGCTGAGGGGTGAAAAGTATACGAGTCAAGCATCAGGCTAAATTTAACAGTGGAAAACTTCTTTCTTACCCCTCCTGAAAGATAATCAAATTTTTAAAAAGTTTCAAAGTTTTAAATTATTACTAAAAAAAATAAGGAGAAGGTAAGAGAGACAAGTTGGTCAAACTTGAGTGAGATAAATGTTTTTAAAGTTTAAGAACATTGTTTGGATATGCCATCAAAAGCACAGGTAACCAAAGCAAAAATAAACAAGTGAGACTGCATCAAACTAGAAAGTGCACAACAATGGAAACAATTAACAAAATGAAAAGGCAGCCTACAGAATAAAAAAAAAATATTTGCAAACTATATGGACTAAGGAGTTAATATCCAAAATCTACAAGGAGCTCATATAACTCAAAAATATTCTTGCTTCCAGCCAAGATGAAATAAGGATTGAATAATCTACTCTCCTTCCTGAAACAAAAACTGAATAAAACGTAGGAAGCATTGGTTTTCAAAAAATTGAATGTAAGGCAATGAATGACAGTGATTCTAAGACAATGGAAACAAATGACATGAGTACCTGATTGTCTCAGCTTATTGCCTAGAAATAGTTTCCAGACTGTAGTGTAGAATTCGAGGAATCCAGGTGGATACCTGTGGTCTTGCTGATTTCAAGATGCATAGCAAGCAGTCCAGGGAGGTCGACGTTGCTGGAGTTCACCAGGCATGAAATGATATAGAAGGAGATTTCCTACACACACCTGGTTTACTCAAGAAGAAAGAGATCATTTTAATAATCATATATAAATTAAAGATATTAAATTTTTAGCTAAAAATATTCCCACAGAAAAAATGCCAAGTTCTTATGACTTTATAGGTAAATTCTAACCAGACATGTAAGGAAGATAATAATCTTACAAAAATTGCCAAAAAAATGAAAAAGGAAAAAGCATTTCCCAGCTCCTTCTGAGGCCAGCTTTACTCAGATATGAAAATCAAAACCAATCCAAGACTTTACAGGAAGCAAACCACAGACTAACATTTTTCATAAACAAAGATTTTTTAAAATAAACATTTTAATTAAAATGTAACAAAATAATAACAATCTGAATTAAAAACTGGATTCCAACTGGGGTTTTCTCAGAAAGGCAAGGTTGGTTTAACATTCAAAAATCTACCAGTGTAATTCACCATATTATTCACCAGTTTTTTTCATAAATTCAAGGTTGGTTTAACATTCAAAATCTACCAGTGTAATTCACCATATTAATAGACCAAAAAGGAAAAGCATGTGATCAATTTAGCAGGTGTATAAAAAGTATTAAACAAAATCTGCAGCCATTCCTCATTAAAAACAAAACAAAACAAAACTCTCAGCAAATTAGAAAGAGAAGGGAATGCCCTCAATCTAATAAACAGCATGTATGAAAGCTCACATTTACTATCAGATCTAATGGTGAAAGTTTGTTTTTTCTCTAATGTCAGCAATAAGGCTAGTATGTCTGCTTTCACCATTTAACTCTACATTTTACTGGAGATTAGGGTTAAAAAAAAAAAGACATGTAGATTAAAAAAAAAAAGGCATGTAGATAAGAAAAAAAGGAAGTAAAACTGTTTTTATTAACAATCTGATTCTCCTATATGGAACATTGTGTGAAATTACATAAAAGCTATTGGAATTAGTATTGTATTTTTTTTTGCAAGTTTGATGCTTATATATGCAACCTCAGTATACAAAATTCAGTTGTTTCTCTGTATACTAGCAATGAACAATTGGAAATAAACATAAACGTGTTTTTTCTTTTACAAAGAGTCAAAGGCAATCCAGTGGTATGAGAATTGATATAATTATGGATATTATTCACCACAGGTCTTTCTGCAGTTAAGAAAAGTCCACACTAAGTAACAAAACAGATTCAGATTTCCCATAGCTCATTAAAGTTGCCCCATGTGCTGTAGAACTAATATTTCTTTCTTTGTTTTTTTTTTTTTGTCTTTCTTTAATATGAAAAGCAGTGAACATGTAGAAAGCAAAACTTACAATATCATTTACAATTTTTTTAAAATATATATTTTATTGCATTTTAGGTTCTGGGGTACATGTGAAGAACATGCAAGATTGTTGCATAGGTACATACATGGCAGTGTGGTTTGCTGCCTTCCTCCCCATCACCTATATCTGGCATTTCTCCCCATGCTATTCCTCCCCAACTCCCACTCCCCGAGGTCCCTCCCCTGTCTCCCCCCCCAGACCCCAGTGTGTGATATCTACATTTTTTATTGTAAAACTCACACTGTTGCCTCTACTATCTAACTCTTCATCCAGCTCTCTTTGCACTGCATCTGAACAGGCTTTCTTCTCACCACTCCAGCTCCTTTTATCAGTGTTAGCATTATTACCAGTGTTCACCCTGCTAAGTGGGGTCTCAGTTCCCAGTCTTCATCTACCTTAATATCTCAGTAGTGTTTGAAATCACTTTCTATATTGAGACACCATCTGACGCGAGTCAGAATGGCAATCATTAAAAAATCTGGAGACAACAGATGCTGGAGAGGATGTGGAGAAATAGGAACACTTTTACACTGTTGGTGGAAGTGTAAATTAGTTCAACCATTGTGGAAGACACTGTGGTGATTCCTCAAGGATTTAGAAATAGAAATTCCATTTGACCCAGCAATCCCACTACTGAGTATTTATCAAATAATTATAAATTGTTCTATTATAAAGACACATGCACATGTACATTTATTGCAGCACTGTTTACAATAGCAGAGACCTGAAACCAACCCAAATGCCCATCGATGATAGACTGGACAGGGAAAATGTGGCTTATATACACCATGGAATACTATGCAGCTGTAAAAAACGATGAGTTTGTGTCCTTTTTAGGGACATGTATGAATCTGGAAACCATTCTCAGCAAACTGACATAAGAACAGAAAATCAAACACCACATGTTCTCGCTCATAGGCGGGTGTTGAACAATGAGAACACATGGACACAGGGAGGGGAGCATCACACACTGGGGTCTGAGGGGTGCGGGGAGGTTGGGGAGGGATAACATGGGAAGAAATACCAGATATAGGTGACAGGGTGATGAAGGCAGCAAACCACCATGCAATGTATGTTCCTGTACAACAAGCCTGCATCATCTGCACATGTACCGCAGAACCTGAAGTGCAATTAAAAATAAAAGAAGGAAATTTCCTACGTCCAGGGCACATAAGAGAAGGTTTGCTGCTTTGCAATATCCGTGAAGGTTGGGAACTAATATTATCTGGAGGTTCCTTCTCTTATATATTTGGTGCTTGTGCTGAGATGACATGAAGACTGGGTGCAGCTTTGACTAAGCTCATGTATTCATTTGGAATACCTACATGTGGCCACTCCATTTGGACTCTCACGTCAGGGCAGGTGTGGTCTGAGAGGGGAATATCCGTAGAGTGAGCTTTTCAAGAGAACCACATGGAACTTGCATGGAATTTTATGACTTAGCCTCAAAAGTTACATATTATCACTTCAGCTATTTTCTGTTGTTTGGAGCAGTCACTGAATAACCAGATTCAAAGTGAGAGGATACAGATTTCACCTCCTGTAACTGGTACATTGCTTTTGATGAGGGAGTGGCAAAGTCACATTGCAGAAGAACATGTGGTATAGAAGATATTTTGCAGCTCTCCTTAGAAAATACAATCTGTCACTGAGAATAACAAACACACTCTTTAAGCCAAGTATAATAAATAGCACATAAGTAAACACATAATAAGTACATAATTAAATAGTAAATAAATACAGGCTAAATTAATGAAAATGATGTCTGGCTTTTGCTAATCTATAAGCAGAAAATGAGGCATTTATGTTATAAGGCTTATTTTCCCAAATGTGAGACTTCTAACTGTCCCATAGCTTCCTCTTGGGAGATACTTCACTCATCCTGACTTATCATTAACTGTAGACATAAAATGTTATTCTAATTGTTAAACAGATAATATTAATACTAATCACCATTTCTGCTGAGGGCAGAGTAAGAAGTGATTATTTTACATAAGTCCCGTGTATTATTTATAAAGTTAATTTTATTCTTTTAAAAATATAGTGGCATCAAGTTTTTTTATTCCCACTTACCTAAAATGAATTCAGTTTATTTTTCTGGCATATCTGCTGTTCAATAATGGCTTGTTATTCTTCTCAGTTTATATGAAGATCTTTTTAATCTTCCTATATTTAAAAAACACTTATTATATATTTAACTATGAATCAAGTAGTTTGCTGATGCCAGAGACATGATTCTTGCCTTCATTCCTTGTGGAGGACAGATATGAAGTAGATAGTTACAATGTGATGAGGGCTATAAGGAACTGCAAGGTGGATGCAAGGGGGTCAGGTAATGGGAGATGCAGTCTCGTCTTTGGGTTAAAATGTGGGGATGGGGATAGAACAGTGTATTTTGGGGGAGTAATCAGCTTGTATAGGAAAGATCATGACACCTTTAGGAACAGAATTATACTGAACACCTTTTAAAATTTTTATTAGATGGTCTTTTTCTTATTGATTTATAAGAGTTAAAAACATATTCTGGATATGAATCCTTTATTGGATATGTATTTTTTCAAACACATTTTTCCAGTCTGTGGCTTGCTTTATTTTTTTTTAAACCTTCTTAATGATGTCTTTTGATGACCACAAGTTCTTAAGTTTGATATTGTTTAACTATCTTTTTTATGATTAATGCTCTCTGTGTCCTGTTTTTTCATATATGCCATGTTCAAGAAAGATATCTCTTACGTTCTTTTTAAGAAGCTTTATGGTTTTAGTTTTCAGTTAGGTCTAATAACCTTTTTATGTTTATTTAGAGACAGGATCTCACTATGTTGCTCAGGCTGAACTTGAACTCTTGGCCTTAAGTGATCCTCCTACCTTAGCCTCCTGAGTAGCTGGGGTTACAGCATGCACCACCACACCTATCTTTAATAACTCATTTAAAATTAATTTTTTGGTATAGAGGATCAGTTGCACCAGCGCCATTTATTGTGGAAAATTCCCATTGCATTGATTAGTTGGCACCATTATTGAAAATCAAGTAACCAAATATGTGTAGGTTTACTTTCTGAATTATCTGTTCTACACTGTCTCCCTGAGGATAGCTTTATGTTCAGTCTTCAAATCTGGTAGCATAAGTCTTCGACTTTCATGTTATTCTTCAACATCTTCTTGACTATTCTAGGTCTTTGTACTTTCACACAAATTTAGAATTGGCTCATCAGTTTCTCACCTAGAGAAATGCAAATTGGATCCAGAATAAAACCCACTACCCATCCACCAGAATTGCTAAAATTAAAGACCGAAAATATTAAATGTTGACCAGACTGTAGAACAATTGGAACTCTTATAAAATGCTGGCAGCAGGGTAAAATGTACAATCACTTTGAAAATATTTGGGTTATCTACTAAAACTGAAAAATCCCTAGTCTCTAATTCATAAGTTCCATTGTTATGCCTAGACCCAAGAGGAAAGGGGAAAGAGTGCATATGTTTCACAAAGATGCTTATATGGAATACCATTTGTATAATTATGACTAATCATAATAGCCATCTTATTCATAGTAGCCACAAACTGGAAACAAACCAAATGTGTCTCTACAGACAAATTCATAAACAAATTATGGTTTATTCACATAATAAAATACTGCATAGCACTAAAAAACTATGGATACATGCAATAACACAGATGAATCTAAGAACGGTATGTTTGGGAAAAGAAGTCAGGCACAAAAGGATACCATATTGTGTGATTGATTTACATAAAAATCAAGAATAGGCAAAACTAATCTATGATGATGAAATTCAGAATAGTGCTTACCTTCGGAAGAGTACTGATGAAACTCTATAGGAGATGTAAATTTGCTGTATTTTGATCTGGGTGGTGATTGGTTACATGGAAGTATACATTGATAAAGATTCAGCTAATCATACCCTTAAAATGTGTGTATTTACTTTATGTCTATTATACCTTAATTTAAAATTAAAATAGAGAAAATTCTAGTATAACTAGAACAGATAAATCAAAGTGGAAGAGTGATTTGAAAAGCTTGAAAACTATATCAGATCATAAAGCCCCAAGAGTACCTGATATGGTCTGGCTCTGGGTCCACACCCAAATCTCATCTTGGAGATTATAATTGTAATCTGAATTATAATCCCCATGTGTTTAGGAGGGACCTCGTGGGAGGTGACTAGATTATGAGGGTGGTTCTTCCATTCTGTTCTTGTGATAGTGAGTTCTCATGAGATCTGATGGTTTCATGAGGGGCTTTTCCCCTCTTCTCCAGGCACTTCTCTCTCCTGCCACCATGTGAAGACAAATGTGTTTGCTTCTTCTTCCACCATGACCGTAAGTTTCTTGAGGCCTCCCCAGCCCTGCAGAACTATGAGTCAATTAACCCCCTTTTAAAAAAAAAAAAATTACCCGGTCTTGGGTATGTCCTTATAGCAGTGTGAGAATGAATTGATACACCCACCTTCCGTTGTGACAATTGTAATGAAAAATGAAGCTGATTGTTGAAAGAATTGTTAGCCACTTAATAATAACAAAAATTATTTAAAACTGACACTTTATAAGAATTTATATAACAACACAGAAAGGTGGATGTTATCACTTCCATTTTACAGATATTGAAAGCAAAACTTAAAGAATTAAATGATTTGGTTACAGGCAAGTAGCTGAGAAGTAGCAGTGTTAAGAGTTCAAATTCTTTCTGCATCCAAAATCCATGTCAATTTTATCATACCATAATTTCATGAAACACTAACATGAGTAAATTTCAGTTTGGAAATTCTGGAAATACTAATGATTCTCTGTATATATCTTCCCCCAGTGCTGGGGACTTTGAATTGTTAAGTGAAAGAACTATACATTCAGCATCACTGAGGATATCAGTAACTTATAGCAATAGACGGTATTAATATACAAATATTTTTCTCTCAAAGATTTTTAAATCTCTTCAAATGCATTTTGAAAGAGCATTTAGAATCTGTGTTGCAAATGTCTAACTGACTGGGATTTGCTTTTGTGATGAGAGAAAGAGAGGGACGTTAGAAGATGCCATTTTTAGTCAAGTTACTACAACAAAGTCAGTATTCTCTTCCTGAGAGTAATGTCAAGACATATCTGTGGAAAGGTATAGTAGGCCCATAATGTCACCTGCAAAAAGCTAAAGAGATATTCTAAAACACTTATTAATTAATTTCTTAACAGATTTAGTTCCTGTTCTGCAGGGACTAATCTAAATGACTCAAAAATATCTTGTCTAGCAACTCATCTTGGATCCTGCCATTGGACATCATTGGCTTGGTTCTTTTCTCCTGAGAAAAATATATTGTCAACTGAAAATCAATAAATGTTTTAGATTAAGATAAATGTTATAGATTAAGTCCTTTTACTTTAAATCTTTTGAACCAATGATATTACTTTCTTTGCTCTTGGAAATAAGATATACTCTAGGAATACAGCTGTACTTTAACAGTTCTAAATCTCTTCTCTTGGTCTTTAAGAACTGTTTACAGGATACATTAACTGTATAGTATTAATTCTTGCAAAATTCTTTAAATTTAATGTAATCATAAAGAAACAATTAGCCAAATTCAAACTGAGAAATGTCTGCAAAAGACTTTTCCTGGACTCTGAATAACTAAGGATGCCACGAAAGATGAAAAATTATGGACAACTGTTCCAGATGAAGTGAAAATAGAGCATTATATTAAATAAATGCAATTTGAGATATTTGATTGGACCCTGTATCAAAAAAAAGAATGGAAGGAAGCAGGGGAGGGAGGAAGGGAGGGAGGAAGGAAGGAAGGAAGGAAGGAAGGGAGGGAGAGAGGGAGGGAGGAAGGGAATTGAAGGGAGGATGGAAGGATAGAGGGAGGGAAGAAGGGAGGAAGGAAAGAAGAAAGGAAAGATGGAGAAATAAAGGAATGAGAGAGGGAGGAGGAAGGGAGGATGGAAAGAAGAAAGCAAGGATGGAAGAAAGAAAAGAAGGAAGGAGAGAGGGATGGAGGAAGGGAAGAAGGAAAGGAGGAGAAAGGAAGAGAGGGAGGAAGGAAGGAAGGAAGCAGGGAGGGAGAAAGGGAAGAAGAGAAAGAGGAAAGAAGAAAGAAAAGGAGGGAAACAGGGAAGAGAGGGGAAAAAGGGAAAGAAGGAGGGAGAAAAAAGGAAAGAAGGAGGGAGGGAAAAGGGCAGAAAGAAGGAGGGAGGGAGAGAAGAGGAAGGAAGGAAAGAAGGAAGGAAGGGAGGAAAGAGGGCAATAAGACATTATTGGGACAATCGAGAAACTTGGATGTGGATTACCTGTTAGGTAATATTTTAGGTAATAGTATTAATGTAAAATTTCCTAAGCGTGATAATGCATGGCAATCCTGTAGAAGATACCCTTCCTCCCAGGAGATACATTATGAACTATTCAGAGGTTAACAAAAACAGCAACAAGGTACTTGCTGGTTCTAGAATTCTAGATTTCAATGAATAACTTTGTGTTTATCCTATCAGTTTTCATCCTGACTTTATTACATCCCTTCTCAGTTTTCAATGATGTGAATATATTTAGTCTATTTTCCAGCAGTCAACTTTCCATATCTTTACATCATTTAAATTATCTTTCTCTAGATGATTTCTACCCTTATGTATTCCTTGAAGTGTAGTGACTAGAACTTCAAAATATATCTAATGTTGATGTACAGTACCATGTCATAATACTTTATGTTTCCATTACTCTTCATTTTGACACTCTGCGTTAGGTTTTGACATAGAAACTTTTTAGGACAATGTTTTGCATGGACTAATCTAAATGACTCAAAAATACCTTATCTAGCAACTCATCTTGGATCCTGCCATTTGACATCATTGGCTTGGTTTTTTCCTCCTGAGAAAAACATATTGTCAACTGAAAATCAATTAATGTTTGCTTGCCTGCCTGCCTGTCTGCTCGCTTTTTGATGGAGTCTTACTCTGTCACCCAGGGTGGAGTGCAATGGCGGCATCTCAGGTCACTGCAAACTCTGCTTCCCTGGTTCAATCTCCGCCTCCCTGGTTCAAGTGATTCTCCTGCCTCAGCCTTCCGAGTAGCTGGGAGTACAGGCACATGCCACCATGCTTGGTTAAGTTTTTTTTTTTTTTTTTTTTTTTTTAGTACAGATGGGGTTTCACCATGTTAGCCAGGATGGTCTCCATCTTCTGACCTCATGATCCGCCCGCCTTGGTCTCCCAAAGTGTTGGGGTTACAGGCGTGAACCACAGCGCCTGGCCTAATAAATGTTAACGTGTATTTGTATACGCCATCATCTTCTAAGACATGAAAATTGACTGGGTCCAGTGTAGACTCGGGACATTAGCTATCCATTTATTTTTCAAAAACTGGCTAAATTCTTTATTTGTTATTCTTATTTTCTCTTACTAAATTTTGCTCACCTGTAGGTCAAATAAAACATTGATAATGAGCATATATGTGCCTTATATCTCATATAGATACATACTAATACATCTAAGCACCTTTTTGGTAGAAGAGGAAGAACAAATAAAAGTGTTGATCCAAATAAGAGTTTAAGTTGGAATGTAGTAATACAACCAGGGCTTTGGACCAAGACCAATGTCTTCTGAATCCTGGTTCTGCCCTTACTGGCTTCTGACTATGGGCGAGTCATGAAATCTCCATGGGCACCTGTGTGCCTTCCAGGTTAGTTGTAAATAGAATACCTTATGCTTAGAGTAGGCCTTTAGTCAATATTAGGCATACCTTTCTTTGTCGACATAAGAAAGTATAAAAATAGTAATATCAGCCGGGCGTGGTGGCTCAAGCCTGTAATCCCAGCACTTTGGGAGGCCGAGGCGGGTGGATCATGAGGTCAAGACATCAAGACCATCCTGGTCAACATGGTGAAACCCCGTCTCTACTAAAAATACAAAAAAATTAGCTGGGCATGGTGGCACGTGCCTGTAATCCCAGCTACTCAGGAGGCTGAGGCAGGAGAATTGCCTGAACCCAGGAGGCGGAGGTTGTGGTGAGCCGAGATCGCTCCATTGCACTCCAGCCTGGGTAACAAGAGCGAAACTCCGTCTCAAAAAAAAAAAAAAAAAAAAAAAAAAAGTAATATCAAGCATTTATTAAGCCCTTATTATGTACCTAGTTCTGTGCATTGAAAAGAGTTTATGCATATTAATAGCACAGGAGTTGGGAGATTGACTGGCTAAAAGTGAAGGCTCTGGAGCCAACCTTCCTAGGTTTTATTCCTGACTTTATTATTCACTAATTCATGACTTAGGACAAGCTATTTTATCATTCTTTACCTCAGTTCTTTCATCTTTGAAGTGTGTGTGTGTGTGTGTTGGGGGGGGGACATTGCTTTCCTTATAGGTAAAGATTAAATAAGGTAATATTTATTAAGTAGTTAGAACAATGTGTAGCATATCTTGTAGTACTGTGTATCATACTAAATACTCAATGTGTGTTAGCTTTTATTATAGACATTATTATTTATCTCATTCAATCCTCACAGCAGTCCTGTGAGTTAAGTAAAATTTCTATTCTTATATTATTTGTGGAAAAATGATGTTAAGCAAGGTGAAATAATTTCCACAAGGCCACTTAGTAAGAGACAGAATTAAAACTTGATTCTTCTCTGTCTATATTGTTAACTACTAAAATTTCTCCCTATTTCTCTCCAAGTCAGTGTCTTATGGGGATTGTCTAAATAGTCTCTGATATAGGAACTTTCATAAAGCTTTTTGAAAGTTTAAATATAAACTTTCTCTCCAAATCTCCTTAGTCATGCTTATTTATCCCCTGAAACAACTCTAGTGAAACCTATAAACATTATTTCTCATGCAGAAATCATGTTGATTCCTCCATGCTAAAGTATTCTCTTTTGGATATTCAGCTATCCTTCCCTTTCACCAATAATCTCAGAAAGATTTCAGGCCTGACTGAAATTTGAAAAGACAGTGTGAGTTTGGACAAATCATTTAACTTCTTTGAAAGGGAATTTGGACTAGATAATCTATAGGGTATGTTCCAGCTCTAAAATTCTGTGATCCTATGTATGGAATTGCCACAATTAAGGGAGTAATGGCCCAGACCCTCTTTTCCACTTGCTGGTGGAGCCTTGCTGATGCACCATTCTGTTTATTTGATACCCTGTTTACATGCGTGTTTGTTTTTCCTCTGATTCTTGAGAGCACAAGATGTTAGAGATAAAAGATATGCAAGAAATATGTACTAAAAAAGACATACTAAAGTTAAGTGGTATATTAGTCTGTTCTCACACAGCTAATAAAGACATACATAAGACTGGGTAATTTATAAAGAAAATAGGTTTAATTGACTCCCAGTTCCACATGGCCAGGGAGGCCTCACAGTCATGGTGGAAGGCAAAGGGGAAGCAAGACACCTCTTACATGGCAGCAGTCAAGAGAGCTTCTGTAGGGGAACTTCCATTTATAAAACCATCAGATCTTGTGAGACTTATTCACTATCATGAGAACAATGCAGGCAAGACCTGCCGTTATGATTCAGTTATCTCCCACATTTTCCCTCCCATGGCATGTGAGAATTGTGGGAGCTACCATTCAAATGAGATTTGGATGGGGAAACAGCCAAACCATATCAAGTGGCAAGAGGAAATCTGAAGGGGTAAAAGAGGAATTGCTGTTCATTAGGTTAGGCCTTCTTATTTTGACTATTATTTTGTATTCTGTGACCTTATTTTAGTGATCAAATTATCTCTTCATTTTATATTCAAATAATACTGTCATGAAGACTGAGAAGAGAGAGCTGATATTGAAATGTCACATGGAAGTCTGGTGTTTCTTCTAAATACAACAAATACTTTGTTTCTTTCCCTTCAAAGGGAATCCAATGGTTCCATTGGATTTTGTTACTCTTGTGATTTATGGGAAACTGGAATTATCGTTAGGAACCACCCTAAAATACCTGCAGAAATGACCATAGTTTATTTATTTAACAAACACATAAAAAGCCCACTGAATTTATTAAATACCTGTTGTGTATTCTGAAATGCTGCACATAATGGGCATACAGAAATCTAAAATTCAGAAACTATTCTAAAAATCCCTCTTAGTTTAGTTAGTAAGAACACTATAAAACAATAAACTATCTGAATGCGATATCACTGTAGAGATATACAGAAGATTCTCTGGAAGTACAAAAGATCAACACCTACTTGTTTGTTTGCTGGGAGGAAAGACACAGGGTACGGTTTAGGGGCAAAGAATGGGCTGTTTCTTGAAAACCATATGGAATTGGTCTGGTTTGGAGATAAAGGTTATAGAGAGACCAGTATGTGCAAAAAAATAAAGGAGGCATATCTGGAAAACTAAACATTTCCATACAGAAAGAATTTAGAGTGATTATGGTCTGGTGGATAAAATTGAGTGTGGCGAGTTCGAGGTGGATAGATCATGAAGTATCTCACATAACATACTAAGAACTGCCCAGGACTCATGAAGCATCATGGTTGAGGTTTAAGTAGTTGAATGATATTTGTTAGCAGTTTACATTTCCAATAATCAGAGAACTTCTTGTTAAGGATCCTAATGACATGGCCCAGCTAATCAATTCCTAGGGCTTAATATAGTGTCTGGAATATAGCAGCTCAACAAATGTTTAATATATAAGACAGTAAATAAATGAGTCAATCAATCAATACAGTAGCTTAGTCAAGAATTTGCTTCTGGATTGCATACTGAATTATTTACAAGAATAATGATGAGATTTACTTCAAAATATTCAAGCAAGAAAGGTTGGGGAGGATAGAAAAAAGCCAGAATGTTGAAATGTGGATAATTGTGAACACTGGGAATTCAAAACCTGGGGGTTATCTTGATATTCTCTTTGCTTTTTTGAATGTCTGACCTTTTTTTCCATAATAAAAAGGTTTGAAACATTGCTCCGAAGTGAGTGACTTGATTTCTAGACTCCAGATATTACTGTGTTGAAGCATAAATACGTTAGTAAAAAAAAAAAACCAACTAAACTTTTAATGAATGACAATGTTTGTAACCTAAAAAAACTAAAAGAAAAAAATTTGCACACTAAGATTTTTTTGGAGTCAATGCAGCTTGTGACTCTAGTTTGTAAGTTTCAGTCTACTTGTGGCTAGAGGACTTGACTCAAACCTCTATATGGTTAATAATATTGTATAAATAAAAGTAACTTGTTAAAAATTAATTGTTAATTTTAAAATTTGAGAGTCATAACCTCACTGAAAAAGTGTTTTGAAAAAAAAATGCATGAGCCTATATCACACTGAAGCAATTATTTCACAAAGTTTTAGGATGTTGTTTCCAAGTTGTTAAAAATAACTTGGCAGACTTTATTCCTGCTAGCATTGTAAAATATATGTATTTTGTACTCAAAACAATTAGGTTAAGATACAGAAACAGAGTCTATATGTAATAAGTATTCATTGTTTCTATTTTAAAAATGTGAATTCTTTGTAGTTAAATCTGAATGGTATAGATAGTGATTGGTTCATATCTCTTGCAATCCATTCAATAAATTGAGTTACTGCTGTTAAACAGTCAGATTTTAATAACTGATAATTTCTGAAGGCTGGCCAGATTATGAAACCTTTGCTTTCCAGATGTTGCAGTTAGAGGGGTCATTGCTGCCTCAGATTATCAGTCTTTGGTAAGCTGGGCATCTCCATGTGTTGGAACAAAGTACATAATGAGGGTCAAATTGCAAGTATTTAAATGATCGTTCTTCAGCTGACACACAGAGAGAAAGGAAGAATGCTGCAATGAGGATACTATAGTAGTAGGAATGACATATAAGAGCAAGGGACAGATGTTAGAGGTTGACTTTTGGTTTCTATGTCAACTCAAATAATTTTGCTCAGGAGAAAAGAAACACAGCTTCACAGCAATGTAGAACACCAGAACTTCTGACAGAAGTTCTTATTTTTTTCATCTTTTTTAACATTAAAAAAAAATTCTATTAAAATATTATGAGTAGTAAAAAGGGAAAAGATGATAATAACAGGAAAAAAGTTGGCGATTAAAACAGGAAATTACCTTTCTAATTATTATTCTAATAGAATGCCTGCTAATAGGCTTTAGGGGAAAATATCTTCACTATTGTGCCATGGAAATTTGCCATTGTATGTTCAACACAAACTTTGTTTTGTTTTTAGATAGGATTTGGATCTAAAAATGAAAATGAAACAAGATACCTAAATATCTCGAAGAAGTGAAGTTAGGCAATATTAATGATAGAGAGGTTTATATTTATGTAAGTCCTGAAAACTTTATAAATTAGAGTGTGAAAGATGAAAAAAATCTTTAAAAAAAATTAATAATTCCTCTAACTCAGTAATATCTAATATCTGAAGAGGCCACATTTACCTGGACTTTGGCAAAAATGTTGAAATAAGAAAAATATGGTAACATAAAAATGCAAATACATACTGCATAAACAGCAAATATTTGCTACTTAGCACCTCATTTCTTTCCTTATGGAAAAACAGAGGAAAGAAAGCAGGAAGGAGGGAAAAAGGGAAGCAAGGTAGGAAGAAAGGAAGAGAGGCAGGGAGGCAGGCTACATATTTTTTTCTCCTTTTGACACCAATTATTTAAATTGTTTTAGTCTTTTGTATAATAACCATGGCAGCTGAAAATAAGAGATGTTGAAGATTTTAATGTGTGACAGTCCCAACTATATAGGGAAATAATAGATTCATTTTTATATTTTTAGAGTTCTTAGAATATATCCAGACTGAAAATATAACATGGGAATTGTTTCTCCAAATAATTACATATCTTATCTTCCATATCTGGTTTACCATTGGAAACTAACATTTCACTGATAGAAAAGAAGGAAACTTTTATAAAGACACTTGGAAAAAAGCTGAAAATGCAGGAATATCAGGGAAATATGGAATTCTCATACAGGTACTTGCCAAAAAACCCAAAACACTGAATGATGAAAACAAGTGTAAAGTGTAACATGTACAAACTGTGATAAGACAAAAAGATAATATATTTCTTCCTTCTCGTATGATGCCACTTACTCAACGTTTTTAAGAAAGATTTTCCCTAATGATGGCTAGTGGCATTACTTTTGATACCTTGTTAAGGGGCAACAGCACATATATTATTACCACAATATTCCATTTAAAGGCTATTGTAGTTTGTCTATAAATCATTGTCAGTTGGTAAATTTTGAGGAGCATTTAAAAATCCACTATAGGCATTTCATCTGCACCTATATTTTTAGGCACTCAAGTGTAAGCATGAAAATTGTTAGTGCAACAAGAATTGTAGGTGTAATCTCAAAATCAAATTATAAGCTTTTTTTACATTTTAACATACATATCGTGGTTGAAAGATCTACTTGGTATTGATATTTTAAATTTTATAAGTATGACAGAACTAATTTTTTTGTAATAGCTAGTCACTGTTTCAACAAACATACATGACAATACCTGTGAAAGGGAATAAAGCAAAAGGGACATAATTCAGGGACCTTTGCCAAGTATACACACACACACCTATATATGAAGTAAAACAAATACAATATACAAATTAGACTGTATAATTAGGTTTCATAGGAATTCAGAAAATAAGAGTATTTTTGGTTACAAAGTAAGTTAAATCTAAGTTGGCTTTATTCTCAATTTTGAATTAGAACTTATGTATGAGTCTCAAGTCAGACTTGTGGCTGCCCTGACTGTTCAGTCCTTATTCTTTCAAACACCTGTTCTTCTTTGTCATCAGTAGTGTCTACTTTGGTGTCCTTGATATTCATTATTTTTATTATGCAGAGATTTCTGTTTGTAAGATCAAATTTCCCCTTCCTTTTCTATAACGATAATGCTTTTTCTTTGGTGTGCTTGAAGTTTATGGATTTAGGCACATATAAAGGCAAGTGACTATGTAACTGTTTTTCTCAAATGTCATCTTAACATCACATAGATAATAGTGTACTACCAGAGCCTCTGCACCCAGTCTCCGCTCCTCTCCCCACTTTACCTTATCCTTTCACTGTTCTCTGTTCAACCCAGCCCACTCCCAGTCCATCAGACATCTTCCTATGATAGAACATGCCTACAGACTTCTCCTTTATGTTTCCTGCCATCTGGAACAGCTTTTTCTGCTTCATCCACTGTGTTGCTCCAAATCTTAGGGGAATATGTTCTAAAATTGTTTTTCTCCTTTAATCTTTGTAATTGTACTGTTAAACTCATGAAATGATCATTTAAAAAAAACTATGTAAATAAACCCATGAAGATGTGCATTTCTTGTGCAAATTAAGACTTATAAAAATATAAACTAGAATTATCTAACTTGGAGAAAAAAAGACTGAGTGAATTACTAACATTTAAATACATAAGGGATAATATGATTGTTGAGGACCAGATAAAATTTGTTACACATTAAAGGGAAACATGCTCTAATGTATGTAAAAAGTTCCTCAGAGAGATATAAGGGACAATTGTTAACTTTAAATAACAAAAAATTGTTAAATAATGGGGTATGGCTCACTTAGATTGGTTATCCCTATTCTTTTTGTAGTAGCCAAATAGTATATCTGCTCATGTGCTTCAAACCTGATAAATATTCATGCTTTATGAAGGAAGAAGGATGTGTGTGTGTGTGTAAGAGAGACAGAAAGTCAGATAAGCATGAATAGAAACATGCAGTATTGGGGAGCACGCCACAGGGAGGAGTGTGACTTGTTAAATAAGATCCTTGACAGTTGTTTTCTGTTCTTGGGGCAGATGAGTATTTTTTTTTAAAAGGTATTTTTGAGAGAAGAGTGTTTTCTACTTTTACATTTCTGCATTTCATAGGATAAAGCTTTTACTATAGAAGAAATGTAAACATCAAAACAAAAACAAGATTTAACATGAAATTTTCAAATTGTATTTGTAGAAATTTTTTGAGTTATGTGTTATTTACCATACAAGTGGAGACTAACCAAATTTCATAAATGTATAATTTTTGTACTTATAAATACCATCCCATCTTGTTCCAGAAATAATTGAAATGACAGCATTTGATTATTTTATTGAAATAATAGCTTACAAGATCAATACAAAATTTTGTTAAATGTTTCATGTGATGCCAAGTGTAAAGTGATTAATTTCACATAAACTTTTGTTTTAAGAAAAGTTTCTATGTGTCCTAGAGAGACTATATTATATAAAAACATTAGCTCTTGGCTTTCCAAACTTTTACTATTATTTGTTAACCTTGTTATTTAAACTGCGTGGAGATCTTTTTAAAGGGACATTTTATGTTTGGAGCTCATAGACATGTTAAAATAAACAGGAAAGGATATAGATGGAATCTGAACTATCCTTATACGCAAAAGAGCTGAAAAAAAAAAACTGCAAGAGTCATTGCTTTGGGAACTAAAATCTAGAACTTCTAAATAAGACTTTCTATTTGACATGTACAGACTTTGTGGGAACGTAAGGACAATAAACAACTTAATAAATCTTATAATTAACTGTCAATGCTAGAATTCAGAATTTTTTTATGATTAAGGAAATTAAAAAGGCTATTTGGAGTATTTGTTACATTTAAAGGACTTACTAAACTTCAATTTAATATCTATTGTTAAATACAAATAGTTTATTTGGTTGAAAAGAAGTTTTAATTTTTGGCAGGTAATGTATATATTCTTAGACAATAGTTCAAAGGGATGGTTACAACTATCTTCAAATTGGGTATTTGAAAAAGAAACTGTAACACTGTCAAAAGTTAATCAAAATGATAGGAGCATCATGTTTAGAAAACTAAGAGGGGGATTTTCCAAAAATTTTTTAAGGAGCTAAGTACTAGTAGCATACTTAGGTGAAAGCTTTTGTGGCTTCTAAATGAACAGAATATATGAGATAATCATGCTAGTTTTCTATGTTTACATAACACACACAAGATATATATGGCATACTTTACCCAGAGTAATATGATATTCCATGTCATAATTTGGTTTATTTTGGTTTATTTTCAATCACAAGGATAAAACATCTATTAGTAAGAATCATACATTTCAAGCTTGTTTCAAAACCAGAAAATCCTACTACAATTTTTAGTTTCTAAAATCTATTTATTTGAAGAAGTTCATGATCATGTAAAATATTACAATTATTTGAAGAATACTTTTTAAAAAGTTAAGTTAAAATAGCATCGGTCTTAGAAATAAATACAATTGCAAAAAGGCATACAAAATGTCCTATCTTTTCAGCCTATGTTTTCAAGGCTAACCACCTAGAAGCAGGCTACTTTACCTATAATATAATAGAATTAAGTGTCTTTAAAGATGCCTATTTTCAGTATTTGAGAATAGCCATATTTTTAAAAAAATAACAGTTATTCTGATAACCAGGTTGCAATAGGACAAGTCATGGTAACCTTCCATTTTTATTTTAAGATTGAGTTACAAAAGGCAATTTTATGTCCTATTATTCCAAAGGGTTTGAGGCTTTATTTCTTCTTCCTTACATGTATGATGATTTCTGGATGTTTTAGTATAGGGTATCACACCGGTGCAGCACACTTGGGCTTACAGTGCAGCCCAAGGCATTTGCAGCAAGTATTTCCCACTAGGAATGTAAGGAGCTAGGAGGTTACAAGGCTTGAGGAAACAATCTAGAAAGCCACAATACAGCTTGTTGGTCCTTTCCCCACAAATAACCTTTTTAAACCAGACACATAAAATGCAGTATATTATCTAAAAAATTTAAGAAGAATCTTTTGTTAAAGGTTAACAAAAGAACGACTATCCAAATTCCGTTTAAAATGCAATCCTTAAAAAAAATTGAACTCTCAAGTCTTTTTGGAAAGTGCTTAAATCATCTGGAGATAAATATCATTTGGTCTCCTTGTTTTCTAACAAATGGCTTTTTCCATTGTTTCCATTAATTTCACCCGTATTCGTTTTTTTAAAAAGCAAGGCCCTTATCCTCATCAGCAAAGCACAGATGTATGATTTAGCATATAAAACCGGTAATTACATACTAATTTACGAAAGATTATTTTTTTCTCTTTTTGTCAGTTTTCAAGAAGTCTTCCCGTGATTAACTGTAAACAGGAATGGTTTACACCTCAAATTAGAAGCCATTAATTAGCATGACGAAGTCAACTGCAAGACACACAGATTATTTAAATTATTTAATCACTATTCACCTTGGCTAAACTATAGTATACTCTTTCAATATCCTTCGGTAGGTTATCGATCTGTTACTAAATTACCTCCAGACAGTAAGAGATAAATATTAGCGTCCTTTCCTTTCCCTCAGGTTTACATTCTCCCTTCTCGTAAACACCTAAAAAAGCTTTAAGGTTCTCTAATTCCAAATCCCTAATTAGCCATCAGTAGCCTTTTTGAAATAAGGAAAAAGAGTATCTGAAGTACAAATTAAGAGTTCGCTTTGCCCGTTTAACAACAAAAAACATTTAAAAAAACGTACGCCAAAAGCAATGGCAGTAATAAAAGAAATATGCAAAGGTGGCTTCAGCAAATAACGGGTTTGCAAAACGCAAGTGCTTAACAAAAAGCAGCCCAAACCTCTATTGCAATATACAGCACTCCAATAAATTACACAACACTTGCATAGGCTGCAGAAATAACGCAGGACAAGACTTACACAGATGCCAATCCGCAGCATTTATACACATGCACATGGCAAGAGACAGAAACCAAACACTATCATTCAACTCGGGCAGGGTAGCGCGATCCCGAGTTTGCCCAGCCTGAGAGTGCTCTCTGCGTGTGTGTCTGTGTACGCGGGTGAGTGAGACCCATCCTCGGGGCATTTCCCCTCTTTGGGCAGTTCTGCTTCATTTGTTTCCTATTTCTGCTACACAGAAACTAACTTCCATCTCAGCTCCAGCCAGCGCCGCTGAATAGAGCCTGTGCTGCGGCGCCGTGTGCGTCAGATCCCTCCGCGGACCCGTCCCCGGCCCCCTCCCTGCCACTATCGGCCTCCACAGAGAAAGCGCCTTCCAGCCAACCGGCGGCTCGGGCTCCGACATCTTCTCCGACTGGAAATAAATAAATAAATCGCACGCCCTGCGGCGAGGAGCGCGTGGGGGTCGCGCCGTGCCCGGTGTAGAGCGCTGGGGGCGAGGGGTCGGAGGCACTCCTTTTTTAGAGCCGGGGGGCGGGGGCGCGGGACGCAGCCGAGGCCGAGCCCGGGGCCGCGAAGGCGGCGGACTCCTTTCTGTGGCGGAGGGATCCGCGGCGGAGGCGGACACGGCCGTAGCCGCTGCCTGAGAGTTGTTGTTTCCTCCTCCTCCTCCTCCGCCTCCGCCGCCGTTGCTTGAATGGTGGAGCCTAGGCTCGGCTCGTGAACACACACTGACAGCTATAGGGCAGGCGGCGGCACCGTCCCCGCTTCCCCTCGGCGGCGGGGTGTCCCGTCGGCGGCCCTGAAGTGACCCATAAACATGTCTTGTGAGAGGAAAGGCCTCTCGGAGCTGCGATCCGGTAAGTCGGGGGGCTGCCGGGGCCGCTGGCACCGGGCGATTCCGCCCGCGGTCCCCCGCCCCCCGCCGCCCGGCCGCTCAGCTAGCGTGTCTCCCTGCCCCTCTCTCCCGCGCAGAGCTCTACTTCCTCATCGCCCGGTTCCTGGAAGATGGACCCTGTCAGCAGGCGGCTCAGGTACGGCGGCGCGCGGCGCGGGCCGGGCCGGCGCTTGCCGCTCGCGGGCGTGGGGGAGGGAGGCGGCGGCGGCGGGGCCGCGGCCCGGGGCGCGGGGCTCAGTTCTCCCCGCTTTGTTGTTGCAGGTGCTGATCCGCGAGGTGGCCGAGAAGGAGGTAAGGGCGGCGGCGGCCCGGCGCGTCCCGCCGCCGCGCGGCCGCCCCTGGGCCGCTGCGCCGCCGCCGCCGCCGCCGCCAGGGCGCGGGGCGCGGGGCTCGGGGTCCCCGCCGGGGCGCGGGGCGGGCGGGGGAGGGGAGCGGGCGGGCAGGGGCCGGGGGCCGGGCTCACGGGGCGTCCTCTTCCCGCAGCTGCTGCCCCGGCGCACCGACTGGACCGGGAAGGAGCATCCCAGGACCTACCAGAATCTGGTGAGACATTCACGTCGCAGAGCAAAGAAACTTTTCCCTGAGTCGAATAAAAATTGAATTTCCCGCAATTTTTTACAGAGACAAAAACTTGGCCCTAGAACGTGAAAGCTCCAAAGGCCACGGGGAGGGTTGGGAGGCCGGCGCGGGGGCTGCGGGGCCAGCGGCCGGGGGTACTAGTACCCCGGGGCCGCAGGGGCTGCGGACAATTTATTTGTGATATTTTGTTAATGTGCTAGAAATAAAGATACGTCATGAGTGTTGTGCAGTGCAAGGCCGGAGGAGGAGGGGCCGGCGCGCGCGTCCGTGCCGCCTCGGGGGCGCGCGCGAGTCGGCGGCGGCGGGAGCGGCGCGAAGAGGGAGAGCGCGCTCGCTCGTTCGCTCGCCTGCTCTGCACGCGCGGCCGGCTCTGCTTTCTCCTGCCCTACACAATGGCTGGTGACTAACTGCTCCGAAGTGGCATTAGCATTTCACAAGCAGGCTATCCAGCCGCTGCGGAACCATGGCAAGAAATTTTTTCCCCCTCTGTCGTTTATTTTGTTTTCCTTAAATTCAGTCCTAGGTTTTTTTGTTGGAAGGGTTCTGATGTGTGATTATAGTTGGGTCAGTGGTTCGTCTTGCATTTGCTAAAACACATCTTTGCAGAAGTGTAAAGCCTGTAATTCCCTAGAACCAGAAGTTCAGTAGGCGTTTTCTAATTCTTACGGTATGCCTCTCGTTTAATTAAAAACTATTATTGGAGTACACTGAAGAGTTTTGATTTTTGTCCACATATTTACTATGAGATGGAACTTGGCCAATAAAAGTTGTTCTGTTTGTATTGGGACATATTTTGTTTAATAGCTTAAAAAGACCTTTTCCTTGATTTTGTGGGTTGTCACAGTGAGTATCTCAGGAATTTTTAAAAATTGCTTTTCAGAAGTAGACCTATCACTTCAGTATTGTGATTGGAAGTTACTTTAAAGGAGCTGTATTTTCTGTAACATTTTCTCCTAAACTGATGTAGGTTCCTTGTGTGAATATGTGTGTTGGGCAGTTAAAGCAGTCACACCAGGCACACCAAGGTTCGGAAATTTATGCAGTGCATTGATTTTGAGAGGCTTGTTTAACTATTTTGAGATAGGTACAATTACTAATATTTCTTCATGAGAACAACCCTAATGACTAGGAAGTTTCAGCCAGCTAAGAATGAATGTCTTTTGTGAGGTGAAGGCAGGACAATTAAAATGGCTTTTGTTTCTTTTTGTATGTAGTATGTTTCCTAACTTGTGTATAAATCTCTTGTGATTTAATATTAAGGTGTTAAAGCCGTTCATAGCTGTTGAAATAAGCAAGGATACTGAGGTTGAATACATCGAGCGGAGGTTTAGCAGTGTATTCATTTTCACCCTGAAAGCGTGTTAGTTTTCAAGTGGTGATTTGGGTTACTTAACATTCATTTCTTGGCCGAAGTGACTGGAGCCGGAAGTAAACTTCAAGATTTACTAATGATAATGTTTGAAATGAATTTTTAGGTTTATAAATATTTGATAGAAGTCTTCAATGAATTTACATGTCTTCTTTGGCTATTTGAAAAAAATATCACAAAGATTATAATGCTCCATTTTTAAGATGGGGCAGGTTTTACAAAACTCGTCTTTGCATCTGCTTTTACATCTGTGCATCTGTTTAAAACCCACAAAACTAAGTCACTGAGGATTGCGTTTTCTTGAAATCTTTTGGTAATGTTATTTTTTTTTTTTTTAATGAAGCAACTTAAAGGTATTTGGCCAAATTATGGTAATGTCTAATCCTTGCAGGAATATCATTTTGTTTTCTTCGGTATAAATGAGCTACTAATTTTGATTTTTGAGTTAATTTAATTTTTAGGGATAGGAGGGGGAGGAAATATTAGTAAAGTGAATTTCTATCCCTAGTCTGCATCTCAGATTTAAGATAGAATAAGCATTGTGTGTTATTCTTAAAATCCACCTATTTCGAATGGAAGTGTTTTTTCTTGCTTGAAGTTTTCTCCTTTCTAGAACAGTGATGTTGGCATACTGGTGAGACAGTTTAAAATTCTTATTAGAACTTTGAGTTCTTTGACTCATTGTTTCTTTTCATTTAACATATTGCTTACTCTGTGTCTTCTACTGGATGCAAGATAACATTTGAGGTGGTTTCTTATCCGTCAAACTGTATATCTAGGTGTGTGAGTTAACTTTATTTCACCTTTTAGTTGAGATTTAGTCAGGTCTAAAAACATTTGTAACACTGGGTTTCTGAGTGGATTATTTTTTGTTCAGTAGTAGATCTTGCTGTTATATATCTGAGTCAGCATGTGCAAGGTCTCTTGTACAGTATTTTCTGTTATGTAATTCTTACAACTTCAAGTTTTACATTGTATTTCAAGTTGAATTTATTTAAAATTGCTTTAAAAAACAGTGTAGTTCCATTAGTTTCAACTCTACGTGGAAATGATAGGTTACATTAACTGATAAATTGAACTGTATTTTAAATGGGAGAACTCATATTTCACATCACATTGAAATATCTAGAAAACTTCAAATTATAGCTATTTGAAATGGGGTGTAATATTTGTACATGTACATTTAAAAATAGACACTGATCGTCTGTAGTCAGTCTAGTTCTAATCGCAGTGGTTGAATTTTGGGCAAGAGGAAAGTCAAAGTTTAAGAGCAGTTTTAAAAGTTTACAGGTTAAAATTGATGCATTCAAGTGTGATTGAAAAAGAACATGCGCATATCTTATGGTTGTTTTTGTCTTTTGTATAAAACATGACTGTGATTATCACATCTACCTTATAACATTTTTAACAAAATGAATGGAATTGGATAGGGAGCTAAAAATTTTTTTGTGCTGTGGTATATGTTTAATTAGATTTTACATTTTTAAAAATATGCGATTTATTTTAAAGAAAAGGGATACTTTCAAGTATCAAAGTTCTTAAACTGTAGAATTAGAAAAGCTTTTTTTTTTTGACAAAAGGAAAGCTTTATTTGTTAGGTTGAATATTGAATCTAGTTGGTTTATTAAGTCTGCTTTCTAGTTGTTACTTAATGATGCTTGCTTATTTATGAGATCTTGAAGCAGACTTTTCAGTTATTTTGCCGGATTTGGGACTCTTGTTGATTAAATTTTTGCTTATAAGACTTCTTCCCCCCGCCACCTAGTTCATGTTTTGCTAAAATGATGTAATTTTTGTCTTTAAAAATAGTGATACTTGCCTTTCTTAAAATTATTCCACTTTATTAGACATCTTTTTGTTGTTGTTGTTGTTTTTAAGTGAAACCATTGGGAGTCGAGATGTGGATTGTGGTTTTAAGCCATGTTGACAGTTAACCTGTTGGTAACCTTGGGCAAGTCATGGAATTTCTCTTGGTCCCAGTTATTTCATTTAAAAAATAAGTGCATTGAAATTTTTTCTATCTGAAAATCTGTGATTTTGAACTACAAATAGCATTGCATTGTGTTTCAGAACTAAACTTTATTTCATTCTTAGAGCTTAATTTTCCAAAACAGAAGAGTAGAAATCACATAGGTTACAAAATTATATAAATGCTTTCCGTAGTGCCCTTCATTGGTGGTGATATCATTTCTTGTTGAAAAGATGATTTGAGACACTAACTACATTGTAAAATGCCCCCAAATTACTATGTTTTTCATCATAGTTTAAGTACTAGTTTTCATAAATTGATGGTCTCAAATTAAGAGATGAATAGGAACCGTGGATAGGATTTATTTAAGTATGTATCTTAGATACACAGTTATTTAGTGTGTGCTGATTCATGTGAAAATTAAAGTATAAAACCTAGAGACAACTTTCAGGGAAAAAAAAAAAAAGAGATACCATATTGAATCTTTTAGAATTAGGGATTCCCATTCTACATTGAAGGTAACAGTACTTTCAAGACTTTATTATTATTATTTTTGGGGCTTGGAGGAGCATGTAATGAAGTAAATGGGCTTAGTAGAGTTACTATTGCCTTTTTTTTTTTTTTTTGAGACGGAGTTTCGCTCTTGTTACCTAGGCTGGAGTGCAATGGCGCGATCTCGGCTCACCACAACCTCCGCCTCCTGGGCTCAGGCAATTCTCCTGCCTCAGCCTCCTAAGTAGCTGGAATTACAGGAACGCGCCACCATGCCCAGCTAGTTTTTTGTATTTTTAGTAGAGACGGGGTTTCACTATGTTGACCAGGATGGTCTCGATCTCTCGACCTTGTGATCCACCCGCCTCGGCCTCCCAGAGTGCTGGGATTACAGGCGTGAGCCACCGCGCCCGGCACTATTGCCTTTTTTTAATAGAGTATCAATGAAATATAAACGTGTGGTAATCTCTAAAATAGCTTTACTCTCTCATGGTCATTATAATGATGAATAAAATATGTTAGGTGTGAAGGATTATATGATGAATAAAGTGTTAGGTGTGATTATGTTGCTGAGAGGCTGAAGGAGCATTCTTCATTGTTTCTTACATATAGATTTATTCTCTTGGTACTTATACCATTTTTTAAAATTTGAGACATTTAAAAACTTTTTAAAATGCAATATTTAACTAGATTCTTAATATTCTTAATGGTAAAGTGGCATGAACATAAAGTAGGAGTTGAGTTTCCCTTCCCAATCACCTAAAAACCTGTGATGGTTTTTATATGATTGTTGTGAGGCAGAGTATTATTGAGGGAGTCTGTTTTCCATTCTGTAAAATGGGCTAATAATAGCTTCTACTTTGGTCTGTGAGTAATAACTGGCATGAATCAAGTACTATGTAAAGGTTTGGGTTTGCTATTATCAGAACTTTAGTAGTGGTAGTAAAGGTTGTTCCAGTTAGAGCTTTATAATCTATTAAAGCTTTCTTTAAGACAAACATTTACAGCCACAGGTGGTGGCTCATGCCTGTAATCCCAGCACTTTGGGAGGCCGAGGTGGGTGAATCATGAGGTCAAGAGATTGAAACCATCCTGGCCAGCATGGTGAAACCCCATCTCTACTAAAATGAAATTAGCTGGGTGTGGTGGCGCACGCTGCAGTGAGTCCTAGCTACTCGGGAGGCTGAGGCAGGAGAATTGCTTTAACCCAGGAGGCAGAGGTTGCAGTGAGGGAGATGGTGCCACTGCCCTCCGGCCTCATGCCTGCCAACAGAGTGAGACTCTGTCTCACACACACAAAAAAAGAACATTTACATTTTTATTTCAGACACAAGTATGTATGTATCACTTTCTGAACATAGAATCTGCAGTATAAAAAGGCCACAGTAACATCTTAAAAAGAAGAGTCCGAGTGCAGTGGCTCACGCCTGTAATCTCAGTACTTTGGGAGGCAAAGGTGGGTGGATCGCTTGAGGCCATGAGTTGCAGACCAGCCTGGACAACATGGAAAACCCCATCTCTACAAAAACTACAAAAAAAATATTAGCGAGGTGTACTGGTGCATACCTTTAGTCCCAGTTACCCAGGAGGCTGAGGTGAGAGGATTGTCTGAGCTAAGGGAGGTCGAAGCTGCTGTGAGCTGTGATCATGCCATTGCCCTCCAGCCTGAAACACACTGAGACCCTGTCTAAAAAAAAAAAAAAAAAAAAAGAATGTAAAACAAAAAACTTCAGAAGAAAGAAGAAAGATACTATTATTATTATTATTATTTATTTATTTATTTATTTTTTTGAGATGGAGTTTCGCTCTTGTTACCCAGGCTGGAGTGCAATAGTGCGATCTCGGCTCACCGCCACCTCCGCCTCCTGGGTTCAGGCAGTTCTCCTGCCTCAGCCTCCTGAGTAGCTGGGATTACAGGCACGTGCCACCATGCGCAGCTGATGTTTTGTATTTTTAGTAGAGACGGGGTTTCACCATGTTGACCAGGATGGTCTCGATCTCTCGACTTCGTGATCCACCCGCCTCGGCCTCCCAAAGTGCTGGGATTACAGGCTTGAGCTACCGCGCCCGGCCAATACTATTATTATAATTACTTTTTTTTTTTAAGACTCAAGGATGAAATAGGCCTAAGTAATAAAGGCAAAACGTTCAGTTAATACCAAAAATAAATCATAGTTAAGGTATTGTGGATAGATTGCTGGAAAAATTTTGCTACTGATTCCAACTGTGACTTGTTTTTATGAATACTGAACATTAAGAAATAATTTGGGTGGTTGACATATCCTGAATTGTTAGAGAATATGTGAAGCTCTATTCTTTGGGTAATGATCAAATGATTTAGGAATATATGAAGGGAGCTTGGGTATTGCATCTGCCTCCTTTTCTACAGTTGTTTGTGAGATTTGAAACCACCACAGTAGTTTGTATTCTTTTTGGAAATTCTCAGAGAAGACATGTCTTGACTTCTATTTTTTCAATTGGTTTATATTTGTTTGGAATATGTGAACAGAGCTTGGTTATTGCCTGCTTCCTTCTATACAGTTATTTGTGAGATTTAAAACCACCACATTAGTTTATATTCTTTTTGGAAATTGTCAGAGAAGAACTGTCTTGACTTCTGTTTTGTCAGTCTGTTTATATATGTCTTAAACAGAGTTTAATAAAGACTTTTTTGAATTAATCCTTGTTAGCTTTAGGTTAAATAAATCGTAATCATTTTCAGTTTTTTAGTCCATTCAGGATTTCTTTGTAAGTTAAACCCCAAGTTTTTGGTTTTATTTTTTTTATGATTTTTTTCATAATCTGGAAACTTGTGGATGAATGATAAGAAAATAGTAATATTTAGTCTCATGCAGCTTCTGCTTAAGTTAAAACCAATTGACAGTCATTCTTCCCTTCCTCAAATTTTGTGGATATTTACCATGTCGCTACATAATTGTAACAAAATCGTATCTTGTGCAACTTACTCTGGACAAGTAATACTAAACAGGCTAGTTTCATTCTTACTAGCAGTTTCCTTGTGTAAATTTCAGAATTCATAGAAAAATATCTGTAATACTAAGCTAACTTGCCTTTAGTTGGCAGAGAATACTAAGCATATTTATTTAAAATAAATTCCTATTTTAATGCACTTTTACTTAGAAAAAAATTTTTAACAGCTAATGTTAGGATATTTAAGTTGCTTTTGTGGTTATATCTAAAAGTGATAAAGGCTGTTATAGGAATCTAAAGTTTTAAATAGACATTTTAAATATGAACATAGGCAGTTTCTATCATTTTGTGAGAAGCTATGTTGATGAATTATGAGTAAATTGGGTTAATTACTTTGCAATGTATAATATTGAACCTATGGAATACAGAGGAGTATAACTATTTTATAACAGATTTGTGAAAATGTTACAAGAAAGCAGGATACTTTTCACTGTTTGTGAAAAATCACAAATAATTATCGTATTGAACAGTGATGAAAGTAAGTTGAGAATCTTTGGTCACTACAGAGAAGGCAACCATCAGTTGTGAAATAGGTCCTCCATTAGTTATTTACCTTACTCAACAGAGCCATATTTGAGCTTAGGCATCACAGATAAGGAAAAGGATGGTTGGATGAGAAGTTTTTGATAGAAAATTTAGGTGGCAACAGAGTTGAATGTAATTTCTGCTTAAGTTAAAACTAAATTGTAAGGAAAATGAGATGCATGGTATAGGTAAACCCTAGGTTATCCATGGCAGTATAGATGGCTATGGCAGCTTTTTATGCAGAAGATACACAGGAAGAATTCATGTACAGTAGGCCTTCCTTCTCTGCAGGTGTCACATTTGTGAATTCAACTGAAGATCAAAATAGTTTAGAAAAAAAGAAAAATAATATAAAAAAAATGGTGTAACAATTATTTATATAACATTTACATTGTGTTAGGTATTATAAGTAATCTAGAGATAATTTAAAGTGTGCAGGAGGACTGTATAGGTTATATGAAAATACTGTCCCATTTTATATTAGGAATTAGAGCATCCTGGATTTTGATTTTGGTATGGGAGTTTCCTGGAACCTTTCCCCCATGGATGTTGAGGGTTGACTGTGTTCTGGACTCCAGCTGGCCTGTGGTCATGTGTCATGGTCTATTTAGTCTCTGTCATGAATAGGAAAAGGCAGGTAACTTGTCTTGTCAAAGGTTATAGAATAAGGCAGGAAATGTATATCTTATTTTGGTTTCGGTTAAGTTTTTGAGTGTAGAGACACTAAATTCTTTTATTTTTATTTATTTTTTTTTTTTTGAGACGGAGTTTCGCTCTTGTTACCCAGGCTGGAGTGCAATGGCGCGATCTCGGCTCACCGCAACCTCCGCCTCCTGGGTTCAGGCAATTCTCCTGCCTCAGCCTCCTGAGTAGCTGGGATTATAGGCACGCACCACCATGCCCAGCTAATTTTTTTGTATTTTTAGTAGAGACGGGGTTTCACCATGTTGACCAGGTTGGTCTCGATCTCTCGACCTCATGATCCACCCGCCTCGGCCTCCCAAAGTGCTGGGATTACAGGCTTGAGCCACCGCGCCCGGCCGAGACACTAAATTCTAGGCAACTTAGTGAAACATCCATTGTCTGAAACAACTTTGCTGTCATTGTATAAGAATTACGTTATTTTGGGTACTGTGCTTGAAACTGAAACATTAAAAATGAAACTGGTTGTTAAGGTTTTTACATTGGCCTTAGTATAAGCAGTTAAAGGATTTTCCATCTTTAAATTAATACACAGTAACTTTTCGACAGATTCCTAGGTTTCAGTTTTAAATTTTACTAATAATATTTTAAAGAGGATTTTAAAATTAGACAAATTTTCTTAGCACATATGACTTAAAAAATCAAAACTTGAAAATGTGTTATTTTAAGCAGTTAAATGACATTTCGTTGTGTTTTAAATTATTTTTATGGAGCATCCCTACTAGTTTATGAAAAATTCAATTCTGAATAGTTTTTTATTTAATTTTAGCAAGATATAATTAATGATGAATAAAATGTGAAAAAGTAGTATTGCATTTTCTTTTTTTGTTTTATTTGTTTTTTCTTTCTTTCCTTCTTTTTTTGAGACAGAGTCTGGCTCTGTCACTTAGGCAGGAGTGCAGGGGCACGCTCTCGGCTTACTGCAACCTCCTTCTCCCAGGTTCAGGCAATTCTTCTGCCTCAGCCTCCCGAGTAGATGAGACTACAGGCGTGTGCTACCACACCCGGCTAATTTTTTTGTATTTTTAGTAGAGATGGGGTTTCACCATGTTGGCCAGGCCGGTCTCTAACTCCTGACCTTGTGCTCTGCCTGCCTCTGCCTCCCAAAGTGCTGGGATTACAGGCATGAGCCACCACGCCCAGCCTGTTTTATTTTTCTTTTAGTGTTGCATTTTCTTTAAATGACAAATTTGTATTGCTAATTGTATTGCTAATGTAAGCTGAATTATTATCTAAATGAATACTTAACAGTTGACAAAAATCTGAATACGACACTTTTTTTGAAGCTTGTTTATTCACAATAAGAGCAAGACTAATTTTGACACTTAATAAGGTTCTATATTAATTTTATTATAATTAGAAATAATAGGCAATATCTCATTCTGAGAATAGTTACCCACCTTGGACTTGACTTGAGCTGACTTATATGGATTCTATTAATTTTTTAATCATCAAATCTATGTGTCAATGGCGAGAAAACTAAAGTTCTGAGAAGGAAACTGTAACATAATAAAAATAACAGTAAATTAAGAATCAGGAGACCTGAGTTTGATTACTGTTTCTCCTATTTCCAAATGTATGCCCTCAGGCAGACTGCTGCCTTTGAATGTCAGTTTTTTCTCTGTGTGAAATAGGGAGAATACTTAAGCTTATGTGCTTATAAAGGTAAATAAATTTTGAGAACACTTACCACAGAGTATTGTTTTTCTGTGGAGAAGCTGTTATAATAAAAAAAAAATCAGAAAATGCATTCTTGCTTTAAAGACTATAGATACATTTTTTTTTTTTTTTTTTTTCTGGAGACAGCCTCACACTGTCACCTGGGCTAGAGTGCAGTGGTAGGATCTTGGCTCACTGCAACATCTGCCTCTTGGGTTCAAGTGATTCCCCTGCTTCAGCCTCTCAAGTAGCTGGGATTACAGACGCCCCCTACCACACCCAGCTAATTTTTTGTATTTTTGGTAGAGATGGGATTTCACCATATTGGCCAGGGTGCTCTCGAACTCCTGACCTTATGATTCACCTGCCTTGGCCTCCCAAAGTGCTGGGATTACAGGTGTTGAGTCACTGTGCCCAGCCTATAATTTAATCCACACTGTTAGTAACAGATTTATAAGCTTAGATGTTTTTAGAATTTTAGGTGCTGGGATTTTAATAGCTGGGATTTTAATAATAGACTTAAAAAATAATTATATAGTGTTTCTATAAATTTGTATTAACATTGTATATTATATATGTTATAAAAATAAAATATGCAATATATAATTATACAATATATTGTATTTCTGTAATTTTGTTTACATGCTAGAATAACGTAAAAATAAGTATGTTCCATTAAACTGGCCTTGTAGAACTCAAAAACATAATAGCAGAAGTGTAACTAAGCCTTTTAGAGCTGACAGAATTGTGAGAGAATAGATAGAAGATCTGAAAAAGTGACTTTTATAGAAACAATTAGGTGTTCAGAACATAGGGATGAAGTGAAAGCCTAGTTAGACAGATGATACTGGTGCCAAACAGCAGATCTTATTTTCATAATAATTATATGCTAGAGGAAAGAAGGGCATTTCTAGGTCTTCACAGCTGAATCAAATAATTGGAATGAATATATTGCTCTAACATCACTTTGAAAAGGTTGTCAAAAAGATACTCAAATTTTTTTCCTATTTAGGTTCACAAAGATTTTGTTCAATATGAAAGGTCAATATGTAGATGTAGTATGTAATACAGAGTGTAATTAAAGGAACAGCCAACTTTTAGGTACAGTACTAACAACTTCATATGGTTTAAGTAATTTAATAATTTTTGACTATCCAAGGTGGTGTGATACCAGTCATACAGTTGACAACACTGAGGCTTAGAAAGGGTCAATGTTTTTCCCACCCTTAGCCTTAGCAACTTTAGACACAGGCTGTGTGACTTGAGATGTTTTTGTTTTTTGATTTTGTTTGTTTTGAGTCAGAGTCTTAACTCTGTCACCCAGGCTGGAGTGCAGTAGTGAGATCTTGGCTCACTGCAACCCCTGTCTCCTGGGTTCAAGCAAATCTGCCTCAGCCTTCCGAGTAGCTGGGACTACAGGCGTGCGCCACCATGTCTGGCTTATTTTTTTATTTTCAGTAGAGACAGGATGTCACCATAGGAGGGCTGGTCTTAAATTCCTGACCTCAAGTGATCCACCTGCCCCAGCCTTCCAAAGTGCTGGGATTACAGGCATGAGCCACCATGCCCGGCGAGACTTTGTGTTTTAAACTATTGACCATTTCTTTAAAAACTGAGTAGAGTTCTTAGTGATGGTGTGTCTGATAGAGTACTTTGGTCGCTTCCAGATGGTTTATATGTATTTTTTCCCACTGATAACACTTAGTAACAATACCTTCCACTGAGATAATGGCAACATTTTCTTGGCTGGAAAGGATGGCTGTTTATATGAAGTAGCATACTAACAGAAAATGTTGGTTTAGCCAAAAATGCAGGATAATAAACCTCTCAAAGAGCTCAGTTTCTTTTCTTGTCCCTTTCATACTATAATTTACGTTCTCAAAAGATGATCCTTTTGTTCAAATTGCAGTGGATAATTTTATATATATTTTATATATGTGATCTGAAAAAGGGATGATACAGATGTATGACTTGGGCCAAGATGGACAAGGAATGAGCAGGGTTGCTGCTGTTTCACAGAATTCTGTTCTTGCTGATGGAAATGTTGCTAGAACCATGAATCATTCTTTCGATCAGAAGTTGGTAAACTAATGGCTGCTGTGGGTAAAATAGTGCAGGAGATCTGTTTTTGGAAGGCCTCCAAGCTAAGCATGGTTATTACATTTTTAAAGAACTGTTAAAAAAATGACATGCAATGGAGATAGTATGTTACTCTTAAAGCCTCCAATATTTACCGTATGATGGTTACAAATGTTTGCTGAGTTCTACTCTTAATAATGTAACGTGACATTTTCCAAAAAGGATATCTTTGTCTAACTCAAATTTTAACCATTAAAAAGGATTAAAATGGATGGACAATTAACCAAAGATTGTTGTTGCCATAGCAAGCAATTCTCAATTGAGAATGGAGGTGGAAGGGCTGTAAGTTTGAAAAAGCTCTGACTAGCCCCCTGGTTTAGCCAGTAGAAGTGTGAATCTCAATGGGATGACATCAGGATTTGCATCCGTAATTCCCATTCTTGTATCTTAGTGGAGAAGATAAAATGTTTTGTTCATCAAAAAGGGATGAGAACTAGGTGTGGTGGTTCATACTTGTAATCTTAGCTACTTGAGAGGCTGAGGCAGGAGGATCACTTGAGGCCAGGAGTTCCAGACCAGCTTGGGCAACATAGACGCTGTCTCTAAAAAAATACAATAAAAATTAGGCTTGATGAAATGTATCAGTAGTCTCTGGAGGCTGAGGTGGGAGGATCCTTTGAGCCAGGAAGTTGAGACTGCAGTGAGCTGTGACTGTGCCACTGCCCCCTAGCCTTGATGACAGAGTGAGATCCCTGTCTTAAAAACAAAAACAAAAACAAACTGGGAGTGGGTGAGTTTTTAAAAGTTGAGCACTACTGATAAATTGGCATTCTTGGGGGACTTTTAAAATTAGTAATAATAAATATGGTATTAACTCTTCAATCTGTTTCTACTTTCTAATTTTAAATTAAGGGTTTAGCAGTATAATCTTATAAATATTGTAGTTTTATTTTCTATTTTTACCCTTAGAATTTTTTAAAGTGCTCCCTTTTACCTGTGGGAATTTATGCTTTTATGCTAGTTTCCCTAGTAGTGAAAGTGAACTGAAATGTTTCTCTTTTTCTGGCTGAGTTTGATGTCTATATTGAAAACTATTCAAAATGTGTATAGTATAACTTGCTTATATCTTGCACATTTACATATATGTATTTGAGACAATAGGTCATCTGTGTGATACTATGAATTGTAGGGTCTAGGGTTAGATTGTTTTGGTTTGACTCTCATCTGCTTACTGTGTGTGAACTTGGGAAAGTTGCAATATCTATTTAAAGAAATTCTGTAATTTTTTTATGGAATGGGAATAACGATAGTATATACCTCTGGGAGTTGTTAAAATAATTGAGTAGTTCCATGTAAAACTTGTCACACTTAACATAAGGCCTGGCATTCAGTGTACAGCCAGTATGTATGTGTTAGCTATATTAGTATTATTTATCACACTGAGCTTTATAATCTGGTTATACTTTTTATGTATTGAATGTAAGAGTTTGAAAGCGGCTAGGGTCACAGAAAGTAACACATATATCAAATTGAGGATCTTGAGGAGTTATTTTTCCTCTGAAATAATACTGTATGACAGATTACTGAGAAACCAAATATATACAATATAGATGAGATTTTATTATGATATTATTTAAAATATTTCTTTTAATTATTTACCAGCTAATTAAATTAAAAAGCATAATAAGTTTATATTAAAGATACTAACTTGAAAATTGGAAATCACATATGTATATCCATAAATGATGGAATGTTTATGAAGAATATGAATATGATTAAAGAGTGTTTAGAAAAGGCAGTAGTAAAGATTGTTTTATTTTAAAAAATAGTGTGTGTGTGTGTGTGTGTGTGTGTGTGTGTGTGTCGGTTCATGAGAGAGGTACAGTTGAGAGCAAAAAGATTCATGGGCCCCTGTTTTGTAGTCAGTGGTGAAATAGGAAAACATTAAATTATACTTTTAAATGTATAATCACAAGCTGATACATGAGTTAATAAAGAAAAATTCACAGAAAGTGTGCAACGAACAAAACAGAATGTGTAGCGTATAGAAAAACAAGGAAGTTACATTAGAGGGATGATCTGAGACACAGAAGAGTTGTCTGGGTAAGGGAGTATGGCGAAATGCAGAGTATATACTATATGGTGAAGTCTGACAGGAGAGAGATTATGTGTAAATAACCTAAAAGATAGCCATGTGTTTGAAATGTGAAAAGTGAGAGTTGGGGAAAGGGACTAGGAATGTGCCAGGTGAAGCTAGAAAAATAAGAAGTGACCATAGATGCATTTCTGGGTTTGTAGACTATATTAAGGATTTGGTTCTTTATCCAAAGAGTGAGGAAAGCCTCTGAAGTGTTTCAAGTAGGGGTGACTTGATCAGATACGTGTTTTGGAAAGAGCGTTCTAACTGCAGTAAAGAGAACAGATTTGAAGGGGGCATGAGTGCATTTGAGAAAGGTAGATGTTTATTGCAAAGATGATTTGAACCTGGACTGTTATTTTGGAGATACAGGTAGATGGATTTAAAATTAGGAAGAAAAGTTAAGGTGAAGTTGGTGACTGCTTGGATACTGGAAATATGATAGGAAGGAGGAAGGAACGGGCTCTAAAAATGCAACTCCTTGATTTCTGGCTTTTAAGCTTGAATAAATGAGGTTGACATTCACCAAGGTGTAAGGAACACTTTAGTGGGGAATATTTTCATGAGGATCCATCAATTCAGTTTTGCATATGTTGAGTTTCAGATGCTTTGGGGATCTAGAGAGATGTTTTAAGAGTTTGATATGCAAGTCTATGCTATAAATAGAAATTTGGCAGTCATTTGTTTTAACAGTTATCCAAGGAGAGAGTATATGGTGAGATGGAAAAGGATCTGGAAGTGAACTCTGGGACCCAAGATCTTAAGGAACTTTACCTTTAGTGGCTATGTGAAGGAGGGTTAACCTGAAAGAAAAATGAGAAGGAATGCTTAGGAAGAAACTAAGCCAAGGAGTGTCACAAAAGTTAAGACACGACAGTTTGCAAATGAGGATGTTTTCAACAGGTGAAATACTATGGGACATTAAATAAGGTGTAGATTTAAAAATGCTTATTGGAGTTCCTGATAATTAAGGTGAACTTTTGGTATGAGCTATTTTTTGTAAAGTCATGAGTGTGGGAGCTAGTATGTAGTAGATTGAGGAGAGCATGGGATATGAAACGAGATGGAGTATGGATCATTTTTTTAAAAAACATGTTTCTGGAGATAAAGAGAATGGGAAAGTGGTAGCCAGGACATTTGGGTGGGGAGGTGTTGAATACTAGCAGTTAGGGAGGATTTTTGTTTTTTCCTAAAGTGAATACAAAATGAGCATATTTAAATGTAAGTCTAGATGAGAAGGAATTGGTTGAGAGGAAGTTAGTATACATACTAGAACGTGGAGGTCTGATTTATAGCGTAGGATTTCTGTGTAGTCAGAGAAGTTAGGATTCAAAGCATAGGTAGAGGGATTGGATCTTAAATATTAAGAGTGATAGTAGTGTTACTAAGATCTTGACACAGTTGGTACAGGTGTTGGTAGGTTTACAGCTTTGATAGGGAAGAAACAAAGTTTCAGCTTTAAAAAAGGTTTTCCTATAAAGTAGGTTAGATCATCTGTTGACAAAATGAGGGGTGGGGAAGAGGACTCTTGGGAAAGAGAGGCTAATAGCATTGTTTGTTAGTCTGTTTCCACTGTTCTTTCCAGAGACCCTTTCATGGTGGTACTTCAGGGACTGCTAAGAGGAAGCCAGTAGAGAGTCAAGCATTGAGATATGTGTTCCCTCATGCTACTTACGTAAGAATACTTTGAGTACCTTTAATCTGTTTTGTCTAAAATTTTGTTTGAAGACATGTTCTGTGGCTTTCTTTAAAAAGTATTTTAAAACTGTTAGAATCAACTGGACGCTGTGGCTCATGCATGTAATCCCAGCACTTGGGATGCCTGGAGAGGAGGGCAGATTACTTGAGGTCAGAAGTTCGAGACCAACCTGCCCAACATGGTAAAACTCCATCTCTCCTACAAATATAAAAATTAGCTGGGTGTGGTGGCAGGCCCCTGTAATTCTAGCGACTCAGGGGCTGAGGCAGGACAATCATTTGAACCTGGGAGGTGGAGGTTGCAGTGAGCTGAAATCCCGCCATTGCACAGCATCGTGGGCAACAGAGCCAGACTCCATCTCAAAACAAAGAAAGAAACAACAACAAAAAACCCCAAAATTATTAGAATAAAGAATTATATCATGTAAAGAAGTTTTACTGCATCTATTTTTATATGCTGGGATAGGTGCTAACAAAATGTTTTGAGTTTTTTGGGAGTGGGGAAGTCAGTACTATCTCCATATTTTTAAATCTTCATTTATCCAATTAGAACTTTATTAAGCACTTAACTGTAAGTACTGCATTAGGTATTTGGTAGACAGAGGTAAACATGGCCTAATCTCTTCTCATGCAGGACACAGACAAGTAAACTGACAATTTTATTATAGTGCACGAGTCTTATGAACCCCCAGAACAGGGCAGATAATGGTAGGGCTTTTATATTTTTTGGGGAGGAAGATCATAGCTATCATTAGATTCCCCTAAGTCTAGGTATCAATTAATTGTTCTTATATTAAGAACAATTAATATGGTAAGTACTACACAGTGCTGGAGGGATGAAGGGTCATTGAGGATTATAATGTGCTGTGAGAAAACAAAGATAGAGTTTCCAGAAAGGAGCACAGGTGGTGTAAATAGGTCATGGAAGGCAGTGAGTGAGACACAGACTGAGACATACATGAAGAAGAAAGATGTACTGGTGAGCAGTAAGACAAGATTGCCAGCAGAGGGATCAACTTGTATGGAGTCTCCAAAGCCAGAGAAAGCACAAGGAGTTTAAGAACTGAAAGTATCACTTCTGACTTTAAAATGAAAGCTGAAAAACAAGTAAACAAACACAAAAAACTCAGCTCTTTGCCACTGGTTAACATTGCTAGAGGACATAATCAAACTGAGCTGATACGGCCCTTTCCAAATTTGTGCTGTTAAATCCAGCTGTGCCTTCATTGATATTGGGGAAAAAAAAATTAAAGTTGATTTGGAAAAATTCAAACATTCCAAATCACCAAAGAAAGCGCTTGAGTCCAAGTGGATTCGTAATATTTTATTGAGAGAGAGAATTACAGTAAGGATTTTCAGTTTAACTATCTGAAAATATATTTTGTCAGAGGATGCTAAAACAGGATCATCACACATCTGAAGTTAATAGTCAGTGAACTTCCATCTTTTTTAAAGTAAAATTTTTGAAAGGAATTTTGATCGATTAAGTCACATTAAAATAATCATTTGCATCCTTAGAATAGGAAGCGGCCTTACAAGTATTCTAGACTTTTTCTTTGGAGTTTTATTTTTAAGTAAATTATTTTGGAGAAGATTAAAGAAAATTATAAATACAATTTTATAAACTCATTTTGGTAAGTTTTCTTCTAAATGCTTTTTAAATGAGATAATCATACTAGTGTTTCCTAAAGTATATTCTGAGCAAATATGGTATATATTATTAGGGAAAAAGGGTTTCTGTAGCAAAATGAGTTTGGGAAATTATCTCAGGATTTCTCAGAGACTTCAATGTCAGTGTGCTTTTTGACTATAAAACAGGTAGGTAGTATGTATGATTTATATTATTTATACTCTATTAGGACCCTTTTTTCCAGAAATACTCATTGTACTGACCTGTCACCTACTGTATACCAAACTCTGCTGTTTTAAATGATCTTACTAAAGTGTGACGGTATGGCTCCTTGTTATCTTTGTGAAAGAAGGAATTTATTTTGATAAAGAGTAAGGTAGGTTTCTCCTATTGGCTTCAGCTTAGAGGGATGACTATTAGCTATCTTTAAAAACATATCATCTATGGACTTCTGCAGCTAGAGTATGGCAGATATTGCAAGATGAAATGAAATGATTTAAATCCTTTCCTCTCCCCAAATCAGTCTTATCAAAAGGAGGAGTTCATGTTAAAGTTGCCGTTACTGGGTAAACAGGAGAAATTTTCAAATTTCTTGGTCTCAGGACCCCTTTACCCTTATATAATGTATTGAAGTTCCTTTATTTGTGTGGGTTATAATCTATTGGCATTTACCATATTAGAAACTTAGCATTTAATGTATTAGACACCTATTAAATAATACTAATAAACTAATTTCATGTTAATATAAGTAACATTTTAATAATAATTTCCAAACCAAAAAAAGAGTATGAGAAGAAACTGCTTTACATTTCTGTGAATCTTTAATATCTGGCTTAATAGAAGAGACATTTTCCTATTTGCTTCTGCATTCAGTCTGTTATGACATCATATGTTATATATCCTGTGGAAACCTCCACCGTGCATTCAGGAGAAAAGCTAGAAAACAACTAATATAGTATTTTTTTTTTTTTTTTTTTTTTTGAGACGGAGTTTTGCTCTTGTTACCCAGGCTGGAGTGCAATGGCACGATCTCGGCTCACCGCAACCTCCGCCTCCTGGGTTCAGGCAATTCTCCTGCCTCAGCCTCCTGAGTAGCTGGGATTATAGGCACGCGCCACCATGCCCAGCTAATTTTTTGTATTTTTAGTAGAGACGGGGTTTCACCATGTTGACCAGGTTGGTCTCGATCTCTCGACCTTGTGATCCACCCGCCTCGGCCTCCCAAAGTGCTGGGATTACAGGCTTGAGCCACCGCGCCTGGCCACAACTAATATAGTATTATTCATAAGTTTTATATGATGGACCTCCAGGGGTTTCCAAAACGTATTTTGAGAACAGCTGAACTAGAGTAGTTAGGTACTACTCTGGAAATTTTTTTGTAACTTGATAGCTAATTGTAAAGTAATACAATAGTATTTTTTCCAATTTAATTTGATTTAGATTGTGAATATTAATTTACTGAACAACTAATAATGTGAGCATTATAGATTGTGCACATTGCACCTTATATAGGCTAATTAGCTCATTGGTATTTTATTTTTACAAAAGTTCCTTACTGAAGTATATAATATTAGGTTGAGTTAGTGGGATTAGTATATAATTCAGATTAGTTATAAAGGTAGGAGACAAAAATAATTACTTTTTAAAATGGTTTCAAATGCTAGATAAGCAGTATTTTGAAGTTCCACAAGTGCTCAAAGTTTTTGGAGTTGGTAGCTAGCTTTATTTTATGGTTGAAATGTATTTAAAGTAGTAGTTGGAATTCTGCCTTTCTCTCTAAGGTTTTGGTAAGTTATGAAATTCAGCATAGATGTTAAGTTTTCTTAAATTTTTTAATAAGAACATAAACTTGCAGTTGTCTTTAATTCTTAATTATTTTAGAGATTTACTTTACCGTCAAAGATGCAAAACAAACTCTTTTATAGTTAGATGGATTTTTTAATTGTTGCCAAAAGATTTTGAAAATTAAAATGATAAACTGAAACATACTATATTTGTCTTTTACATAATAGGTGAAGTATTACAGACACTTAGCACCTGATCACTTGCTGCAAATATGTCATCGACTAGGACCTCTTCTTGAACAAGAAATTCCTCAAAGTGTTCCTGGAGTACAAACTTTATTAGGAGCTGGAAGACAGTCCTTACTACGCACAAATAAAAGTATGAACATTTTTTCTTAGAATTTAGACATTCTTTATCTCACTTTTTGTTTTTGGGTTCTTCGTATGCATAAAAATACATGTGTTTAATAGGCTGCAAGCATGTTGTGTGGAAAGGATCTGCTCTGGCTGCATTGCACTGTGGAAGACCACCTGAGTCACCAATTAACTATGGTAGCCCACCCAGCATTGGTGAGTTATTTGAGTTCACTACTAGTTAATAGCCTCTTGATAAAGAGCTTTTGAAAATAAAAAGGTTTTTCAGTTACTGTGGTATTAGAGAACTTCATAGTATGTACATCTGCGTTCAAAAAGAAAAAAATATATTTTTTTCTTAGTAGTGTGTTAATAGTGAAAAAGTCATGTATAATTATGGATTGTGCACATTGCACCTTATGTAGGTTAATTCGCTCATTGGTATTGTATTTTTACAAAAGTTCCTTACTAAAGTATACATTATTAGGTCGAGTTAGTGGGATCAGTATATAATTGAGATTAGTTATAAAGGTAGGAGACAAAAATAGTTATCTTTTTAAAAGCACATTCTTTGTTTTTTTGCCTTTAAAGTTTCAAAGAAGGAGTACAGATACAAATAGGTTTTGAGATGCCTTCTAGATCCATCCCTTTGATGTCTCTTACTACCAGGTCCTTGCCTTACCTGGGTTAATACAGACAGCATCATCCAAACTAATCTTCTTGCCTATGGTGTCTTCTATCTCTCTCCCTTTCAGTATAGTAACACTGTAATAGTAACCTTATTCGATTCTGCCTTTGTTGTGTCACTCTTCTGCTCAAGATATTAAAAGAGGTTAAGATATTTTAATAGTGTTGTGCTTTGTCTATCACTAAGGGTACTCCTACTTTTCAGAGATCTTCATAGTTTAATCTAAGCAACTTCTTTTCTACTCCCATGTTCCTCTCTCGCCAGGAATGTTATTCTTCTTTCTTCCATCTGCTCAAATCTTACTTAATTCTTTCTTTTCTGGTTACTTATTATACAGATAGTAAGTTTTGTATGACTTCTATTTGGTAACTTGACCAAGTTTTTATATGACTTTTGTTTTTATAGATACATATCTTTTTCTATCATTTCACTTTCACCTTTTATTTTTATTTTTGTCTTTTAAAAATATGAAAGTGGGTTTTAAAAATAGAATATGACAATCTTTGTGTTTTATCTGAAACGTTTCGTCATTTACGTATAAACATTGGTGTATTTGGGTTTAAATCTGCTATCTAACTTGCTACTTTGAAGACAATCCCTTTTTCTCTAATTGCTTTTAAGATTTTATTTTGTCTTTTTGGTTTTCTGCAGTTTGTGTATGATACGTCTTGATGTTAATTTTTTTTAATACTTGTTTAGATTCTGAAATGTCTTTTACTGACATTGAAAAATTCTCAGTCATTGTCTTTTAAAATAACCTTTGTGTTCCATTCTTTCTCTTCTGCCATGGGAAAGTGTATTAAACACTTTATCTGCTTCGTTATCCTTTATTCTATGTTTTACATGTTTTTTACTCTTTGTGATGTATTCTGGATCATTTCCTCCGACTTGCTTTACAGAGATAACCTGTATGGTATCTGCATGGTGGGTAATCATGTATGATTGTTTTAAAACATCATTGTCCTGTTTAAATGATTTCAATATACAGTCTTACTATAATGAACAGCCATTAAAACAACAAAAGAATTTGAGAGACTAGGATATATTTGTACTTAGAAAATTATACTAAGGTGATATAATAGGTTTCCTAAAAGAAGGGAAAGATAAAATATTATAGGATTTTTCCTATTTAGAAAAAGTTTATCTTGTCTTTGAAAAACTGTATGTTTTTCATATAATACAGAGAACATATTACGCTTGTTCTTTGAGTACCTTGTCAGGCAGACCTGCAGTAGGCAATGAAGGTGTAAGAATGATTGATGGTAAATAACTTAACATTTGCTCTGTGAGTAATTCGCATATGCCAGACAACGTTCTAAGCATTTTCCATTTATTTTCCTTTTAAAATCTTAAATATTGTTTAGGTAGAACCTATTACGCTTTTTTTTTTACAGAGGAGACTGAGGCATGGAAAGGTTTTGGTAACTTGACCAAGTTCACACATACAGTGAGAAGTGAAGCTGGGATTCAACCCAGACTATTTGAATCCATTATGCTATGCTTTATTCCCAACAAACTAAATTTATTAATAATAACACTTGCCTACTAAAGAAAGTTGATGTTAAGTCATTTTTTGGAAAAGAATACCAAATATTTATAAAATCAAATATTTTAAGCCTTGTCATTGATGGTCAGATTAAATACTGCTGACAGGAAGAGAGGAACATAAATAATACTAGTCTTCCCTTATTCACAGGAGATACATTCTGAGACCTATAGTGGATGCTGGGAACGACAGATGGTACAGAACCCTGTATATACATATGGCAAAAATACCTCGAGTTTTGCATCCAAGCATAGATATTTAATTGATTGATTTAGATAACAGAATTAATTACTAAGCGGGTCATTGATGTGTTTTCTGAAAGACTTTTACTTTTTGGGTTCACTATAAATTTTTTAATCTCTCTTCTTTTCTGATTTTGAGGAAAATATTTGTTCTTTATGTTACGAAACACGTGTAATGGATTGTTCATTTTGCCTGGTTTTAAAAATTGTATTTACATACAGTTTTTGAAAGCACTATGGAGAAGCTGGACTGATCAAAATGACTTTACTTGCATAGTCAGAGTTTAGTTTCATGTTTTATTAGAGTTCACCATGGTATACAGTGTGTTTTGTTACTGCTCTAAAGTTATGAATAGGACGGTGATGGGAAGAATTAATTCATCAGTCTTTTTGCCAGAATAGTTGCCCGCATAGTGGTACAATGTATTGTTTCAAGCTGTTAAAGTATGGTTCAGAAGATTTTAAAAAAAATCCATGAATGTTTCTAGTACTCACTTATTTCTTCTTTTGTTGGGTGTTTGCCATTTTCTGTCTGGCTACCTTTAAAAGTTTTATTTGCTTTTTCCTTGGTCAGTGTGGTACTACCAAGTATCATTGGAGGTAAGAAAAAACTATTGACATTTTAGCTTTACTTAAGATACATATATCAATTTAAATGTTTAATATAAATCCCAAATATTGAAGTTTTAACACATTTGGGGTAGTAGTTGTTTTTCTTTAAATAAACTTTTAATTTTGGAGTAAAAAATTATTTGCTTAAAAGTTACACAGATGTTTTAAAGAGTTCCTATATACCCCTCATGCAGTTTTCCCAAATGTCACAATTTTGCATTACCTGGTCTATTTCTCAGAACTACTAAAACGACATTGGTGCATTACTGTTAAGTAAATAGTAGACCATAATCATATCTTACTAAGATTTCCCACTATTACATTTTCTTATTCCAGGATCCAGTCCAAGGTAGCATACTGGACATAGGGTTTGTTAATTTTTTTTATTGAACTTCTTACTGTAGTTCAAAGGATAATTTTAGGTTAAGCTGGTGGCAAAATTGAATTTTCTTAGATATTTCAAACCATATGTAAACCATTGGACCTCTTGAATATCTCACATTTATCTCAAACTTAAAAATACCTAAAATGTAACTTTTGACCCTCTATGAACCTTGTTATTCCAAGCCAGAAGCCTGAAAGTCATTTTATTTTAGATTTACTATTCATTTCTTAGGTCTATTTAATAAATAATAACTGTTTATTCTACTTTCTTGAATCTCTTCTCCATTATCATTGCCATTGCTATGTTTCAGGCCTTGGTACTTCTTGCCTGGAGTCCTACATCATTCATTCACTCACCAAGTAGATACTGTATGTCTCTACCTTATATCTGGTACTGGGCTAGGTTCTAGAGTTGCTGGATAAGCAAGAACAAGGCTTCCGCTTTCCCGGAACTTAAGTGCTACTTGAGTCCCTACCCCTAGTCTATTCCTATATCCTAGGAGTCATGTCTAACCAGGGTTTCTTAGCACTGTTGACATTTTGGGCCAGATAATTCTTGGTTGTAGGCAGGTTTCCTATGCATTGTTGGATATTTATTAGCATCCCTGGCCTCTACTTGGTAATTGCTAGTAGCCCCCGACTACCCTCTTGTAACAATTTAAAAAGTCTCCAGATGCTGCCTTATACCTCCAGGGCAAAATTACCACTGCTCTGAACTATATGAAATGCACATGTTATCATGTCATGACTCCTCTTTTCTGCCATTGAAAGTGACTGAACAGCAGTCTCAATTATTTTAATGTGGCACATGAGATTGACCTTTTCCCACCTTTCCTGCTATGTCCTCACCTGCACTTTGTGCTCTAGCTTAGTACAACCCTTTGACAGTTCTTAGAATCAGCCATGTTCATTTTCATCCTTTTGTCTCTGCACATGTTTTATTTCTCCCTAGAATGCCCTTCTGTTATCTGTAAATTCTACAAATATCTGTCTGTTTATCCTTTAAAACTTTTATGTCACTGGGCAGAATTAAGTGGTTCTACTTATCTCTGCTATTGCTTTTATCACATGGTTACGGCTGTTTATTTACCTTTGTTTCCTCTCCTATACTGTTAGGTCCTGGAGGACAGACATTAGGTTTTATTGCTATTTAGAGGCCCAATTCTTCAGCACTAGTAAATATTAAATGAAAAGTAGGTAGTTGATACAATTGATATACTGGGATGGTACAAGTAAAGTGCAAAAGTGAGTAAGGGGTTAAAAAAACTTGAATAGTTGGTAGGAAGAAGAAGAGAAACTTGATCCAAGAATACCTTTGTGATAAGAAAAGATAAAATCACCAAACCAAAAACAGATTTTTAAGAAATTAAGGTTTATGAGTGGACTGGGTTATCCGTTCATTACACTTGGGATATAAAATACATACCTATACAATTTGAGAATCCACTTGAGCTTGTCTCAGTGTTTTCTTATCCTGTTTTATTTTATTATGTGCTTATAGATCCCAACTACTTTGAACCTCTTGTCTTTGATGTAAGCTGTGAAAAATGAACTAGAACCCAAAGTGGTCTGCTGCCTTCCAGTGCCCTAGAATCTCTTTTAATACTGTTTTCCAAAGCAAAGACAAAACATCTCACTGATGTATTATTACTAGCTTGTAACTCTTTTACTGTGGAAGAGAGGTGTGAATGTGTACTTGGCAGAGCAACATTTACTTCCAAAGGAATTAACAAATCTTTGGTATTGTCCTTTATCTTACCTTCATACCCACATTATACCTGTTTTCAGATCTAGTTTATTCTATATTTGCTTATACTTCAGTAATAAAAGCACGTGGGTAAGGGGAAAAGGAAAGAAGAGATATAAATAGATTAAAGGAGTTTTTAAGGTTAAATTTGGAAGTTGGTTGAATGATGTTTATCTTGTGAAAAAGATTGTAATACATTAAAGTAATTTTTGCTGATTGCTTTGTTTGCATTTTTCTTACGTTTGACATGTTAGCAAAGTAAATATTTTATCTCTAGGTCTTTCATTTGTCATCTTTTTTTGTGTGTTTTGCCTCGGTATTTCCATAACTTTATTTTACTTGTCTGCGGAGGGTTGCTTTTAAGCTCTGCTGTCTTGGGTGAGGATAAGGAGTTTTGAAGATTCCCGATTCTTAAAAATGTTTGAGTGAGTGTAAAGAAACAACTTTGTCTTGAAAAATAGCTTTACTACCCAAACATCCAATTAATAAAGAAGCCTTTGTATTTTTTTAAATGTCTTAAATCTTGTCTACATTTGTAATTTTGTATTCTCAGAAAATTAGTTTGAGTGAAGACACCCAACAGTCACTTACAGCTAGATTCAAATCTTTGTAGAGAAGTCTCTTCTTTCTCACTTTATTTTGCCATATTTCCAATATTGTGTTTGAATTATTCTGTAGTTGGTAATTTCTTAAATTTATTCAATCAGTTTTTTTTTTTCTTAGACTCTTAGGGTTATATTTTTTCTTACATATTTCTTTCATAATTATTAGAACAATTGTTTTATAATTGTATGAGATTACGTAATTTCAGTACATAAGTTAACAGTTTACATATAAATCAGTAAATTACAGGATATGATATGGCTTTATTTCTGTTCATTTATCTTTTTCTAATATGCTGTATTATCTCCATTTTCCTACTCAATCCATACGTTATTCCTAATTAGATAATCTGCTCACCACTTATTTAAATATATTTATTTTAACTTGTTTACAGTAACCATTTTACTTTTAGAGCCTATTTTTGTTTTCTAGTCATAATTTTAGTCTGTTAAAGATTTTATGCTTCGTGTTTTTGTTTAATGATTGTTGACTCCGTTATGTTTTTTTTTATTTTTGTCTTGGTCTTTGTTTTTCGGTCTTTTCCCTGAATGATCTTCGTATTTCTATTTGACACAGTTTTGTTGTTTTAACATTAACTATTTTGTCCCTCCCGTCCCCACCCCCCCTTCCTATTTCCTCCTTTTTTTGCCTCTTAAAAACAGATTAGCTGTGAGAAACTTTCAGGGTGTATTAGCTTTATATATACATACACACACACACACACACACACACACACACACACACACACACATATGGAAAATAATGTTCATTATGCCAAAGTATCAAATGTATGAAATAGATACTTGTTTTTATTTTTTTCTTTTGCTTAAATTTCTTTTCAAATTAATGGTTGACCCAAAAAAAGGGGCGAAACTTTGAAGAAATGAAACTCCCTTAGGTGAGTTTAAATTGTTGCTTTTATAGCTAGCTGTGTTTTAATTTCTTTTGTAACTAATAGGAAAACATTTGCTTTTTAGGTTATAGATGTGATGAGGGATATCTTCTCCACTTTGTATATGTCTGGCAAGCAATTCCAGTAGTAATTAGGAATCACTAACCATTTTCCCTTTTAGTTTGCATCACGTGTTTTTCCAGAGTGATTATTGGGTTTGATGGTGAATATTTATATCTGTGTAGATGAAGCAAATTATGATACTATTTTCTCATAAAGTCAAGACTTTTTATTTTGAATTTTTTCAGGGATCCCCAAAGTTACATATTTGAATGTTTTCCTAGACATCTTTTCAACCTGAGAAGTCTATGGTAAGATGAGGCTGAGTAGATATTTTTATAAACAAGGGAATAATTAGTTTAGTTCCATAAGGAGGGCACAGGGGAAAAATTCGTCTCCAGCAAAAGTCTTTTAAAAAGTAAAAGAAAACCGTGTTCATCAGATTAACATTTATGACACATGAAGATTTGTTTGTTTAGGGACAGTCCATATCAATGTTAGTATAAAATACCTTTGAATTTGCAAAACATTTTGTCTTGTTTTTCCATAGCAGCTTTTAAGATACCCCTACATTTTCAATTTAATTTAATTTTTTTTTGAGACAGAGTCTCGCCTTGTTGCCCAGGCTGAAGTTGTACAATCTCAGCTCACTGCAACCTCCCCTTCCTAGGTTCAAAGGTTCAAGCCTTTCTCCTGCCTCAGCCTCTCAAGTAGCTGGGACTAGAGGCATGTGCCACCATGCCTGGCTAATTTTTGTACTTTTAGTAGAGATGGAGTTTCATCTTGTGGGCCAGGCTGGTCTCGAACTCCTGACCTCATGATTGGCCCGCCTCCACCTCCCAAAGTAATGGGATTACAGCTGTGAGCCCCCACCCTTGGCCAACCCTACTTTATTAATGAGGAAACTGATGCTTATAACCGATGACATTATATCTCTGTTTTTGTGTGTGTATGTGTGCATGTACTCAGATGTTATGCATTTAACTTCACGTCACATTTATATAGCACCTTTTTGCCTTCTCTGTGAAATTGAGAAGGCAAATTTCTCTGTCAGCTTTGTCCATTTATTGTTTTGGGGATAGCAGTTGTTTGAATTTTGCCTCAGTATTTCAACTCTAGAAACAATGAAACTTGTTCTTTCAAGCTTTTATATATTGCCAGATAGATACTTATGAGATGAGGTATTTAATTTCTTGAGAAAGTGTTGATAGTTTTCGTGTGAAGCTGATAAAATTTTTTTCTAAACTGAAATTTTGTTTTTAGAGTCCTTTGATTTCTTTTGCAAAATTAGCTTTTGCTTTTAGTTATATCCTTTCCAATCCATTCTCATTGTGGTCAAGAGAAAACTGCAATAAATTATCCCAGAGTAAATCTTACTGTGTATGTTACTCCACTCTTTTCTCCCCCAAAACTTCAACCCATTATTACTGGAATTTAGTCCAAAATACCTAAAATAGATTAGAAAGGACTCTATGTAGTCTGCCACCCTGCCTTCTCAGTTTATTCTCTTGACGCTTGCCCTTCTGTGCTCTGTGTGCAAGTCAATCCTGACTTCTTTATGTTGCTTGAATGCTATGCTTTTTCCAGCCTCAGGCTATTACACATGCTGTTTCCTCTACCTGGAATATGCTCCCCTCCCATCTGCATTCTGTGGCTTTTCATTTTTCAGATCTTAGTTTAAATGTCAGTTTTTCAGAGAAGTTTTCCCAGACTCCCAGATATCTATCTTCCCCAATGTGTTTATAACCCTTTGCTATATATTTAAAGATTTCCCTATAACCTTCTATTTGATAACACTTAACTTATTGTAAGTCCTTGTTTCATGTCTTTCTTCCCTGCTAGACTGCAATCTCCATGAGGGTAAGTACTATGTCTTTTCTTTTTCCCTCTTATATCCTCTAGCCCATATTTGGCTCATATAGGTGCTCTATAAATGTTTGTTGACTTAAAATTGAGTGATTAAAATGTTTGACATTAAAAAAACCCACCTAACTTTAAATTTTTTTATTTAAAAGATAGTTATTAAAATAACAATAAACATTTACAAATATTTAAAACTGAAAATACGACATTGTGTGTTTTCTGCTTGAAGTAGCATCAGACTAGTTTCCAGGAAATAGGAGGATTGAATACTAGTCCCAATAATTCTGTCTGCCCTTTTTTTAAATGTACTTGGTTCATGAAATTTTTTGCTTGACTTTTGGAATATTTTTATTTTCTGTATTTTATTTTAGTTTAGATTTGGATTCTCCTTTTTAGACATTATTCTTCTTTATGGTATCTGCTAAATTTAAAAAATATAATATGTTTCAAACAGGAGGTATAGCTAAACACCAAAATTGAATATGTAAAGATTTGGAAAGTAGCTGCTGTGCATGCTAATTATTTTAGTTGTAGTAAAACAAAGACAGAAGCTCTCATGTGTGCTATGTTGCTCGGGTGACTAGTTCCCCTTACTCTTTTAGACCCAATTACCTGCCCTCCTGTTTTTAATCCTGTAATCAGACAAAAAGCTGATTACAGGATTGATTATCTTTTTGTGTTGCAACTCAGTTCTTCATACTTTAACTGAAGTTGGGACTATGGTTCATTATAGTTACTATTAGGCGACTTATTTGTCCTGTTTCTATGTTGGTTGGTTGCTGCTTGATGGTACAATATGATGTAGAGACCAGATGGTACTGTAGAAATAAACCAACCTGTGTTGAATTATTTCCCAGAGTATCTCTGGCCCTTGAATTATGAGTATTTTGTTGTCATTTCTTCCTTATACCTGTATTAGTAACAGGTCTTTACATTGTGGTTCTATAGTGAATTAAACATTCCTCCTCCTACGATTCCCTCCTCAATAGAATTGAACCTAAACTATGTTTGACATGTTTCTCTTTCAGTTTTAAAATTCAGTGAGAAAGATTACATAAACTAAACTTATAAACAAAATTGATGGCCTGGTTTGTAGTATTATCTTACAGCTTTCAAATGAAAACTGATGAGAATTCTTTCTTTGTAGCATATCATTTTTCAGTTCATTTTCAAATACACAATTGTCATTCTCTGTAGCATAATAAACATTCATATACTGTAATATGCTTAGGCATTAGTGTTTCTTTTTTATGATTAAATAAATTTAAATTCCTTGCATCTTTATCTCTGGGTTTGTTTTTGTTAGTCTTTGAATTTAAGCTAATCTGTTTAGACATTTTAGATTTTTCATACTGCTTTTTTGAATTCCTTGAGATAGATTGAGTTATGCTTTATTTAATTAAAAAAATTAAAATGAACATATGATCAATGGAGAAAGTTTAGAAAACAGAACAGCTCAAAGATTAATCAGTCTCACTCCTTCTGCTATACATGCTTTGGTGGGTTTCCTTTCAGTTTTTCTTTTCTTTTTTTTGAGACGGAGTTTCGCTCTTGTTATCCAGGCTGGAGTGCAATGGCGCGATCTCGGCTCACCGCAACCTCCGCCTCCTGGGTTCAAGCAATTCTCCTGCCTCAGCCTCCTGAGTAGCTGGGATTACAGGCATGTGCCACCATGCCCAGCTAATTTTTTGTATTTTTAGTTGAGTCAGGGTTTCACCATGTTGACCAGGATGGTCTCGATCTCTCAACCTCATGATCCACCCGCCTCGGCCTCCTAAAGTGCTGGGATTACAGGCTTGAGCTACTGCGCCTGGCAGTTTTTCTTTTCTAACATTAATCTGCATAGGTAGAATTTAATATTTAAGGGTATGGTCTTTGGCAGCGGACTGCGTGAGTTTAAACCTGAGTTTCACCTCTGGTAAAATTACATTTTATCCTTTGGCTTCTTTATTGGTGAGGAATATCTGCTTATTGGGAATAATGGAAGTACCCAGTTCAGAGTACTGGTGAGGATTAAATGAGAATATATGTAAAGTACTTTGAATAGTGCCTGGCATGTAGTAAAACACTCAGTAAATATTAGCTGTTACTCTCTTGCTACACATCATAAGAGTGTTCGGAGGCTTTTTTTCTCTCCTCATTGTGTATTGTATTGTGACACTTATATCCACATTATTAATTGCAGCAGATGAGACTTTTTCTGTCATCAGATTCTTGAAGTCCTAGTAAAACCTCCAAATAGTGGTTCCATTCCTCTTCCTTTATAGCCATTTTCTCTTAAGAGTTTGATACCTGGCTTTAGCATAACTTCTGTTAGAAAATTATAATTAACAGTTTTTGTGATCCTCATATTTCCTTTTCATTAAAGCACTTTTGTGAATCTCTCAAATGAATAACATTTCAAGTAATTTTATGCTTTATTAAATACTTTATGCCACACAATACATTTATCTGATAGAAATTCTGAAATCACCAACACCATATATAGACAACTATTTGGACTTGTAATGAACTAATGAACTTGAAGGTCATTTTTATAGATACTGCGCTCTGATGTCTAGCAATGAATATAGGATTATTCTCCTGAAAAATCTATTGTTTAAAATTGGAGATGGCATTTATGAGGGGTAAATCAGTTTGGAATTTGTTTTCATGTATTCTTAAGTTTTTAATCAACATTTTTATAGTTCATTCAAGTTTAGTGTCATAGAATTCCAAACTCTTGTTTTACAGTGTTAGTTATTAGTCGTATATGTAGAAAGCCAAAGCCTTTATTATGGATTGTGGAGATTAAAATTTAGCCTAGGTACTGATTATTTAGAATTTACTCCCTTATATTTTTAATTTAGGAATCATTTCTGTGATTATTAATTAGAAATTATAATTACTTTTGCATTTTATTTACAGAAAACCTGGGAGCTTTCCTTCCAAGTATTATCTTTAATTAGAATCACAGAATAAAACTAGTCAAGGCTGGCCACAGTGGCTCACAACTGTAATCCCAGCCCTTTAGGGTCAAGGCAGGCAGATAGCTTGAGGCTGGGAGTTTCAATACCAACCTGACCAATGTCGAGAAACCCCATCTCCACTAAAATTACAAAAGAAATTACGCGTGGTGGTGCACACCTGTAATCCCAGCTACTCAGGAGGCTGAGGCATGAGAATCACCTGAACCCAGGAGGCGGACATTGCCCGATATTGTGCCACTGTACTCCAGCCAGCGTGACAGAGTAAGACTCTGTCTCAAAAAAATAAAAAAGAAGTAAAACTAGTCAAAAGAGGGTAAAAAATGAATTAAGTAAAATTAATGAAAACTTCTTATAAAATACTGATGTTATTTTTTGTCTGAGTACCCTCTGTTCAGCATCAGAAAAGGCCCACATTTTACTGAGATACCTTCTTAGTTACTTATTCTTGTGCTTCATCACTTAGTTCTTCTCTTGTCACACAAATTGGTTCTGCAGATTTTAGAATCTATAGCTACATGCTTTTCTTTGCATTTCCTTAGGCTGCCAGCTGGGCTCTGCTTTCATGAGTTGGCAGAAGTTGTAAGCGCTGTTTTTATGGTCCTCTAGTTCTGATTCTTAAGAGTGAACAACTTTCCTACATTGGAGTAGGTATCATATAGCATGTTATATTGCTATTAACAGAAAACAATAATAGCAAAAAACACTAGCTTCTGTATTTTGATAATTCATAGCCATTTTCATTTTTTTCCAAGTCATCTTTTTAAACCATGATTAATTTTGATCTTGGCAATTTAGCTTTATCATATGTGGTTGTTCATTTTACGAAGATATTTGCAAAAGGAGAAAAAAGCCTAAACATTTTGTAGGGAGTTTATGGTATTTCTGCTATAGTACGTATTTGCAGGGATTTTTTTTTTAATCGTGTATTTTTCTAGTGCCCTCAAAAATGTAGTTACCAAGCTTATTGCAGATGCTCTTTTATGGCAGCTGCCTTTTTGTTTTTATGATCTTGGTTCAAATGATGTAGTGAGAGACGAAGTAACTTTATTATGTTTATCTTTTTTGAAGATTATCTGCATTGAAAACTTGAGCCAAACAACAGGAAGAAAGCACCGTGTTCTAAATCGAAAGCTGTCAGTTTGGGAGTAAAGCTAAATTTACATTTCCAACAGAAAATTTTTAACTTTCTCTTTATTTTCAGAAGGGACAAATAATCTAGATACAACATTTTTAAGTGGACTCACTAGAGGAATATCCAAATAAATATTAAAATATCATTGATTGTAAGAGTAAAATTTTGGTATGGGCATATAAATAGACTGTGAGTCATGGCACTGGCTGAGCACAGAAGAAAATGTGTGTGAGTATGCGTGTGTGTGTGTGTATACCATATGTATGATAATGTAATCAGAATTTAATGGAAAAGAATTATTTAGTAAATGGAAAGACTGGAACAAATGATCAGTTACTTGAGGGAGAAAAAATAATCTTTAGAGGCTTTATACTGAGTATCATAATGGTAGATGGATTAAAGAGTTAAATGAGAAATCTGAAGTACAAAAAAGAAAGAAAATGTAAGTAGATGTTTATTGTACTGTTGACTGAGTAGGAGGACTTGTTATTAAAGCAGTAGAAAATGTTAATAGAATTGAGTATGTAAAATTTGTGACATTGTGAGATGTCAGGCAACAGCATAATATGAAAGCCAGGTATATTGTGGTAAATGGAAATGTTTCTTTAATAATGTAACTGGAGAAGTTGAAGTTTAGAAATTGTAACTTGCTTAAAGTCTCCATAGTGTCAAATTTGGACACAGGTCTGTCAGACCTAAAACCTCTTATTTCATTAAGGAATGCAACATAGCTGTTAAAATGCTGTTTATGAAGTAAACCTTTGCAAAAGTTTAAAAGTGATTGCTATGACAATAAAATTATGGGTTTTTTCTTTCATTTGTGTTCTTTTCTAAATTGAGTATGCATTAGTATTATGATTGGATAAGTAAATCAATTCTTGAAAAATAACTAGGTGTGAGCTAAGAAGTGACTCGTGGGGGAATTTGATGTATTATCCTACCACCTAAAGAAGTAATGGATGAGAACCCAAGGGCTGAATATGCACATAGTTAAATCTAATGTTTAAGAAGTCGTGGGCCTTTTGTTTATCTCTAGTAATTAGTTTAGTAGACTTAAACACACATACTTTATTTCAAAGACTGTTCTGAATGATTTGCTGCAAATGACACTTTTCAGTATTTTGCTCCTTTTTTACTTCAAACTTTATTCAAATGGATAACCATGATTTCTGGACTTTTTATTTCATTTATGATCTATATTCAGAAAATTGAGTACATTCCTCTTTATCCCCCAATTAAATTCATTTAGCAGGACAGTTAAAAAGAAGCACTATTTAGAGGTGTTTTGACTCTTTTAATCTGTGAGATAAAGAAATCTTCCATTTTTAAAAATTCTTAAACCTAGTTTGTTATTGTTGTTGTTGTTTGAGACAGAGTCTTGCTCTGTTGCCCAGGCTGGAGTGCAGTGGCACGATTTCAGCTCACTGCAACCTCTGCCTCCCAGGTTCAAGCTATTCTCCTACATCAGCCTCCCAAAGTAGCTGGGATTACAGGAGTCCACCACCATGCTGGCCCATTTTTCTATTTTTAGTAGAGATGGGGTTTCACAGTGTTGTCCAGGCTGGTCTTGAACTCCTGATGTTAAATTATTTGCCTGGCTTAGTCTCCCAAAGTGCAAGTATTACATATGTGAGCCACTGCTCCCCATCAAACCTAGTTATTTTTATTGTGTAATGTATTTGTTAATTCACCAACCCCTGTTTCAGTCATCTAGTTATTGCCAGCCTTTATTGTCAGCTCTTAGGCTAATCAAAGAACAAAATAAAATCCTACTCATGTGAAGTTTGTTATGTTGTAGTGCAAAGAGGTAGGAAATAAGCAATGAATGTAATAAATAATTAAGTATGTCTGGTAATGTGATAAATGAATAACAAATATAAAGCTGCATAAAAGGGGATCACTGGTTATGGGTGACGGCAGGGTCTGGGTTGCAATTTTCAGTGGGCTGGTTAGGTTAGTCTTTATTCAGAAGGTGACAGTCATCTGAGAAAAGACTTCAAAGGGATAAGGGAATTAGCCATATGTGGAGAAAGACTTCATGAGAGGGAACAGGCAGTGCAAAGACCCTAAGTTTGGATCATGTCCGGTGTGTTGGAAGAATAGGAGATTGCAGTAGCTGGAGCTGGTGAAGGAGAGAAGTAGCAGGGAGGGTCAGAGAGAACGGAAGACAAGTTTATGCAGGGCCATCTTAGGCTGATGTATCAAAAGTTGGTGTTTGTTCTGAATGAAATGAAGAGCATTGCAGTTTTGAATGGAGGAGTGATGTAGTGCAAACAGTTAGGATGCTTTTGAAATCTTCCTAGAAGAGGTTGCATTTGGACTGATGCTGGAGGATAAAAAATAATTTGCTTAGTGAAAAAATAAGAGATTCGCTTTGGTAAGCTTTAAGAATATTTTCTGTTACTATACTTAGGAAAATAAATGCACTTTTAAACTAAATGCACTTTTAAACGAAAATCATATGCCTCTTGATTTAAGGTTAGATTATAATGCCATATAAAGAATTTATTCCTTTGTGTGCCGTTATCTGTTTAACCATGCTCTTTTTAAAAATTGATGTTCTAGTTAATAAAATGTAAGGAATTCCAGTAATCCAGGAGACATTTCCTTTTTACTCAAAAATTCAATATTAATTTCTTTAGTCTGCCATGAAACTGTAAGTTAAATTGAGCCATCTTGTATATATTAAGATTTATTTATATACTTTTTTAATTTAAAAGGCTCTATACTCAGGTTTGAGAAAAAGAAGAAAATTTTTGTCCTAAGGTACTTAAGATCTGGTAAGAGAGATAGACGTTTTGCAAATGATATTATTATAAAAGAGAATGTGAGTTCATCGAATGTGAGTCCTAGCTCATCCTTCTATCTTTATACAAATTATCTACCTGTTTGATATGGTCAAGCCTTCCTCAAATTCAGCTTCTTCGTTTGTACAACTACTGAACTATACTTATATTTTCTTCTTTAAATCCGATGGTTAGAAAGTTTGAACAACCACCTTATTATCTGGAAATCTACATACGTTCTTTCTGTATGTGATATCTGTTAGTGCTGTTACACAAGTTTGTAAATTGTTTGAGACCCAGGACTCTTTATAAGTACCTTCTTCTGTAGAATATAGTCATACTATAGATAGCCAATAGTTAATAGGTAACTAAGCATTGCAAAGGGTAGCTTGGAATATAGTTTTAATTATAAATATGTTTCACCTAATATGATTCTGGAAAATTTTGCTTGAAAATTTCTCTGTAAAGTGTTTTTGAAAAGGTTATTCTTTTTTTTTTTCAGTTGACTTCCAAAATGAAATAAGTTTAATCCCATTTTAGGTCTAAGGTTCAGTAAAACCTGTGTTGAAGAAGCAGTAACATTTTCTTGGAAGTAGTTTTTGTTTATAAAATACTTTATCATCTTAGATGTGTAGACGGTCTTTATAACAAATTTATCTTAAAAATTCTGACCTATATAGTAATGCTTAATCATTGAGAAATGAGTCTTGATGTATTATTTCCAACAATCATATTTTCACACCTGAACAATGTTAAATCGTTTCCTAAAATTTGACATTTTGGAAATTTTGGTTAGAGAGAATTAAAGTATGTAATAGGTCAATGTTTATGTGACATGTCGTCTCTTATTTTCTTAAAACAGGTGAGTCTGAGATGTGAGTGATCCTTGGTGTTTGGATAAAATAATTTTAGTTTTCATTTGGCAGGACAATTGATGTCTGCTTTTTGTGTCATTCTTGCATTAAATACATTTAGAGCCAAAGCATTGTAGGATGTCTTTTACCAGGCCATTCCTGGGCATGAAGAAAATGTTTCAGGGGCTGAGCTGTAATGGAAACTGTTTGAGTCTCTGTTAAATTGTTATACAACCAACTTAAGCCTAAAAATGCTGATTCACAACCGTCAAACCTTGTCTTAGACATTCCCAAGTGTTGGTATAGATTGTTGCATAGAACTTACATGCTAACAGCAAGAAAAATACTGTATTGGAATATGAAATTATTGCTGTAATAAAAAAAATCTTTGTAATAAAGAAATTGCTGTAATAAAGAAATCTTTGGGCCTGGTGAGGAGATATGTAGCCTTTATATGTTCCTAGCATGACATATAAGCGTAATGTAATTCTCTGAAATATTATTGCTTAGGAACATATAAAGGCTACATATCTCCTTACCAGGCCCAAAGATTTCTTTTGATGGGGGGTTGCAGAGTGGCTGTCAAATACAGTGTGAGCCAAACATTGGATGTGAATAATAAAGCAATACTGATATTCTTTATAATTCACCCAAGATATTTGTGTTTTATCAACTTTAGGGCATAAATACTGGGCTCTGTGCCTGGGTTAAGTAGTATTTTGTATATATATTTAATTTTCTTCAGAGCTAAATTCAAGTGAGAAACTCTAGTGCTAATTACCTATTGTAGATGGCAGTCACTGTTAGGGAAAATAAAAGCCTGTATTAGAAGATCATCTATAGGTTAATAAAGTACCTGCAAATCAGTCAACATATATTTATTGAGCACCTTCTTTGTCCATGAGTTATCAGTATAGCGAATAAGTACAGTAGTAATTTAGATGGAAGAGGACGTTTTGGGCTGGAGTCAATGTATCAAGCTTTTGGACAGAAGATAAACTTCAGTCAAATCTTGAATGATGATTAGAATGAGCAAGTTGAAAGGGAGAGCTAATGGATTCCAGAGAAGGAATCATTATACAGGTGTTTTGCGAAGTTCCCAGTTTAATTATTATTTTTTAGTAATGCAAATGACGTATTCCTTTGTCTTCTCTTGTTACAAAGATATTTTTAACTATTATTCTGCATGTCAGATTTAGAGCATTCAAGTGTTACTCGTTGATGAAAAGCACACCAGGTTCCAATACAGTTTTTAAGGAAATGACATATAAAATGCTTTAGGATTTTAAAGAGCACTAGCCAGAGAGTACAGAAATCTATGAGTTTTAATCCTAGCTTCATGTCTTACTTTGTGATTTTGGACAGGTCATTTAATTACATTTGCTCACTTACAAAGTAAGAATGATAGTGCCTGACATATTTCAGGTGAAACAACGTTTTTATTCAGTACTTTTGCCTAGAAGCCATTTGTATCAGAAAGCATCTTTATTTTTGCCAACACATGATGAATTGGAATATGTGAATTCTCAAAAGGCAATAATTTAAGAAAATTAATATCTGGGTTACATTTACTTTTTTTTTTTTTGTTAGCGGATACTTTGTTTTCAAGGAAGCTGAATGGGAAATACAGACTTGAGCGACTTGTTCCAACTGCCGTGTATCAGCACATGAAAATGCATAAACGAATTCTTGGACACTTGTCATCTGTATACTGTGTAACTTTTGATCGAACTGGCAGACGGATATTTACTGTAAGTAATTTTAAAACTATTATTTATATTCATATGTGAAATTGAGTAAACTGTTTATAGGTTAACTTGAAATAAAACCTTGGTTTTTTCTTTTAATAGGAAACTGGAAATTCAGGTGGTTTGACTTACTGTAACAGGAGAGTTTAGTTAAATTTGGATTTTATCCAAATTCAGGAAGTTTCT